>NW_011500010.1:70143-132375 GCF_000495115.2 Populus euphratica | reverse complement strand
TTCCCATGCCGGCGGTGAAGCTCACCGTCACCTACAATAAGGGAAATAATGCACACCAACAATTGATTTAAAATTTTTTTTCCTTTTAGTCTTGATTGACTTCTCTCTCTTCTTTTAGATCTGTTTCTTGGGCTTCGCCATCTTCTTCTCTGCTTCAGGTAACTGATGGTAAGGAGGAGGAAATGTTGGGCGGTAGCTGGTGGAGATGGAGACTATGGTTGAAGGGAGACAACCTGGTGCTCGGCTGATTGAATGAGAGAGGTCTGTTGTGGAGGATTCAGGTTGTTGTTTTGCTGCTGTCGCCTGCATCCAGTGGCTAAATGGAAGGGATGTCTGATTTTATGTGAGAGAGGAAGTACATCGATGGTGGGCTTCTACCAGTAAAGAAGAAAAGCAAGCCGTTTGGGAGTTCTTATGGCTGAGAGGGAAGTGAGGGGTTGGTCAGCTAAGAGAGGTCTAATGACTGGCTGCTGTGGAGGAAAGAGATGGGAAAATGGAGGCCCTGTCTTGGTAAAGAAGATGGAGAGGCAACCCGTAGATGGGTTGAGCGGTTGGTGTGGGTAGGGATTGGTTTAGTGTCTATGTTAGGGAGGCATTGGCTGGGGAAGGGGATGGTGAGGTTGTGAAAGGAGAGGGATGGCTATGTGGAAGAAAATCTCAAAACCAGTGGGGGCGTAGTTGGTCTTGGTTGGGAGGGAGTGTGGGGTTCTCTGTGGGGTAGGTTGAGATGGCCGGGGAAAAAGAAAATCCAAAACTAGTGGGGGGCACCGTCAGCTGGTTTTTGTGAACGTGAAGAAGAAGTTATGATTTTTAGGGTTTTTCGTGATTTAGGGTTTTTTTGTGGATTCCCTCTATTTTATAAAATTACCTCCCTCTCTTATGTGTTGAGAATACCAGTATTTATAGGTAAAAATATTGCTAGATTTCCAAACTTGGTCCCTCAACTTCATTCTTTTTTTGTAAATTTGATCTTTCTTGTTTTTTTTTTGAATTTTTCTTGTCAACATCAACTTGAAATGAGGAAAATTGGTGATGTTAAAATATAACGCGTTAAAAGTCCAACGCATTCCAAAGATCTTTAAAAATTTAAATTCTTTTGAGACGATGCTGAAAATGCTAAAAATGATGCAAATATATTAAAAAATGTATTTTATGGAATTTTGTTGTTTTTCACTATCTTTTTTTTGGATTTTTCAAAAATTTTATCAAAAAGATAGGTAAAAAATCGGTTAACAACAAATTTCACAATAAAATTGTTCAACATTAAGATTTTTAAATAAAGATAGAAACATGTTCTAAGAGTCTTAAATGACAGATGTCCTAAACAATGATGATGATTCCAAACATCTATTTTGTTAGAATTAATTAAAATGAATGATAAAAATGGGGAGTTACTATTATTGTCTTGCACTCCAAGCATGTATAACTCATCTTTGACTATAACTTGCCTAATCATCCTCTTCATAGCTAGGTCCTGAAATATGCAATGCTAAAAAAAAAAAGTTACACTACAATTTATATCTTTAATTAGTTTTTGAATAGATAACAAATTTGCTGTAAGATTAGGAACATGCAATACTCTTTTAAAAGTAAATGCAAGATTAAGAAGGATTATTCCTTGGCTTGCAACTGTGGTTAGAGATCCATTAGCCACTGTGATTTTTTTACTATTAAGACAGGGTTGATATGATGTGAAGACACCTGCAGAATAAGTCATATGATCTGTTGTACCTGAGTCAATGACCCAAATGTTGGAATGGTTTTTGTTTGAGGCACTAAAGACATGAGAAATTGGATTTTTACCATTTTAAGCAAGAGAGCATGATCTATATAGTTTCATCATTATGTAAAGTAAGGTTTTTAGGCGTGCAATCTTCTTTTTGTTGAATCCTCTCACCTTTAGGGTTTTGGACTCATATGCTGCCTCTTCTGAATTGGTTAAGTATGCATGTCCTTTTGAATGGTTCCATTTGTATCCTCTATTGCACCCAATCTTTGGTGGTTTTCTATGGAGTTTCCAGCAGGTCTCCTTTATATGACCTGTTTTCTTGCAATAGTTAGAAAACTGATCATCTTTTAAAAAAAATTATCCCTCTAATCTTCACCACTTTTACACCATTCAAGGTATTAGTTTGGTTTCTACTAGCATCATTTAGGTTTCTGCTATTAGTTATCATCATAGCAGAACCTTTAGTATTTGAGACCTCAAGCATCACAATTCTCTTTCCTTTTTTAGCTTTTATTATTAAGAATACCTCATTAAGTGAGGTTAGAGATTCCTTTCCAAGTATTTGGACTCGCATTTGATCAAATTCTGTGTTAAGTCATGTAAAAAATTCATAGATCTTTTCTCTTTCTACATAATTATTTAAAATCACAGCATAATCACTACACTACATCTTAAAATCCTGATAATAATCCAACTCCAACCAAAAACTTTTTATAGTATTGTAATATTGAATAACCATAATATTACCTTATTTGGTCATTGAAAGCTCCGTATTAATCTCATATATTAACGCAACATCATTCATTTTAGAGTAGATCTGTCTCAATACATCTCATATATCTTTTGCTGTAACTAGAAACATATAAGGCCCACAAACTTCTGGCATAATAGAGTTCCATAGCCATGATATAATCATATAGCCTTTTTCATCTCAAAGTGTAAACTTTGGGTTTTCTAGACTAAGAGGATTGTCTATTAAATGATTAATCTTTCCCTTTTTTTTTGGAAAAGTTTTTACTATCCATGACCAATTTAGATAGTTTCTTCTATTCAGACGATAGGATGACTATAAACTCTAAAATTCCTCTAATTTTTGGGTTTTTTTTTATAATCTTTTCATATATGTTTTCATATCTAAATAGGTTTGCTAGAGCAAATGACTAGGATTGTTAGGGCATATGGGAAAAGAAGATGAGAAATCCTAGATTTATAGAGAGATAAGCTCTTTATATATATATAAAAAGCTTGGTTTAGGCTCTGATACCATATGAAGAGTTATTAAATTCTGACTTCTCACTTTATTTTAGAATAAATTTTTAAATATATACAACATTTACAAATCTATATTAGGGTAACTATTAACTACACATAAATAAGTATTATTGCTAGGTTCTGATTTATAGAAAATGATATCTAATTTTCTATTTTTACTCCCTACAAATTAGCTTCAAATCTACCTTAGGTACTTCAAAATCTTAAATAATAATTTTCCTCATAGCAATAATAGATAATAGACAATAGAAACAAATTAATTATGGTGGATCTTCTTGCTTCCTAAATTTAATCCATAAAGCTAATGGCTAACGGAGAGTATTATAAATTATATCTTGAGATCTTACTTAACAATTTAAGTTATTAGGTTGAGATAATTTTTTAAAATTGTATTAATGTAACACTCCACGCCACTAGTAAGATGTTGTTCATTTTGGCCCACGAGCCTCATAGATTTGTTTTTGGCAATCTCGCATGACTTCAAAATACGTCTTACTAGTCAAGGTAAACATACTTATATAAGGCCTTCCTCTAAGTCCTTACTCGCTGATGTGAGATATTACAATCCACCTCCCTTAAGGAGCTTGACAACCCCATTAGCACCATCAGACAAGTAGTGAGCTGAGCTCTGATACCAATATAACAACCAACCCAATAGTAAGATATTGTTTACTTTAGCCCATGGACCTTACAAATTTGTTCTTGATAGTAATGCATGGCTTCAAAACGCGTCTTACTAGTCAAGGTGAACATGCTCAGATAAGGCCCTCCCCCAAGTCCTCACTTGTCGATATGGGATGTTACAATTAAAACCTTGATGACCAAATGGTCACGGGTTCAAATATTACTATCTCTATTTATTTGATAAAAATCAAGTACAAAGTGGTGTGAGCCTATGTAAGTTTCAAGTTCAAAGGGTTTTTATTTGAAGGGATGTATTAAAAAATAATATAAATCATATCTTGGGACCTCACCTATGTCAATGTTTTTCCAATTTTACATAATATGCCTTGTCTTCGCATGGTGAAAGACATGTTTTTAGATTTGGTCCATTAACTTGAGTTAACTCTAGTAATTTTTTTAATATTTTTAATTAATTGTTTTTTTAGTTTCATCATTCAATATTGAGTTGATTGTAAATTAAGCTTCATAATTCATTTTAATTTTTTTTATGCAGTTATCTCAGTCTTATAACTCAAGTTTAACAAGTTAAATCGGGTTGATTCAACTTATTTTTTCAATTGAATTTTATTTTCAATTACTTCCTGAAATATTTGTTTGATTAAGAATTATATATATATATATATAGTTATCGGAGTCTCATGCCCTGGGTTTGAAATTTATAGGTTAACTTAAGTTAATCCCAATAAATACAATACATTGTCGTCTTAATATTTTTTTTTAAAAGTTGTTGTTTTGATTTTTTTAATCAAATTATATTTGTACTAGTCGTTAAAGTTATTTTTTAACTTATAAAATAAATTATGGCCCTATTTTCAAAAAAACTTTTAAAAAAATTAAAAATTTATATTTTTTTACTTGAAATTAATTTTTTTTCATATTATTTTGATGTGCTGATGTCAAAAATAATTTTTAAAAATAAAAATAAAAATAATTATATATATAGTTATCGGAGTCTCATGCCATGGGTTTAAAATTTGGTAGGTTAACTTATGTTAATCCCAATAAATACAATACATTGTCGTCTTAATATTTTTTTTAAAAGTTGTTGTTTTGATTTTTTTTAATCAAATTATATTTTTACTAGTCGTTAAAGTTATTTTTTAACTTATAAAATAAATTATGGCCCTATTTGTTTTTGTGTTTCAAAAATGCTTTTAAATAAATTTAAAAATTTATATTTTTTTACTTGAAATTAATTTTGTTTTCATATTTTCATATTATTTTGATCCATTGTAGAGTGAAAAACTTTTTAAAAAGCAACCACTACCTCACTCATAAACATCCTGTACATCATTTCAAATTAACCTCCATATAAATGGGATGGTCGAATAGGTAGAGAATTTAAGGGGAACAAGGGATTGGAGCGGGGAATTAACAAGAAAATTTGAGAATTCAAGGTTAGGATTAATATTTACAAATTGAGAATGAGAGTTTGTAGTTTTTTATAACATTATTATTCTAAAGCTAAAAGGTTTTCATTGTATTAATTTTTATTATGTATTCTCTCAATTATTGTGAATTGAAAAAGTTAATTTTGTTAAAAAAATTAATTTGGTCCTCAGGCATTTTTTACAGAATTAATCCTTTTTTAGCCTAAATTTGCACCTAATTGCATATTTGTTTTTAGGATGAAAAGTTGGATTGGAAGTTATAGGACCAAAGTGAAAATGACAGGTAATATAGATTGAGACTTTGAATTTCATACCAAAAAAAAATTAATTTAGTCCTATAATTTTTTTTTGTTCCTTTTAGTTTTTAGATATTCAATTTTGGTACCAAAGTTCATTTTCTTTATTTTTTATTTTTTTTGTTAGAAGAGAGAGGTACATTATGTAAATTCTAATTTAAAGAGAGAAAATTATCATTTATACCTATTTTGACCACCATAATGATTGAAATTGGTGTCAATAAGTTATATTTGATGAGGAGCATCTTATAGTGATTGTTTTAAGCCTTAATTTTGCCTCATAAAACAAATCTAAGTCGAGTAACAAAAAAATTATTCAGTTTTGATTTTGTGATTTAAGGTTTTTTTTTTTTGGTTTCATGTGTTGTTAAATTAGTTTTTACATATTCTATGACTTGTTTGTTTGGCTTCAAATTGGTTGAAAAATAGGTTCAACAAGTTAAAAATCCATAGCCTTGATTTTTTAGCCACTATAATGGTAGCCAAAATCTAGGTTGGGAGATGACACATCATCAGCTTTGACGGGCAACATGTCATCTTTGTTTTAAAAGAATGAAATAAAAAGAAATAGACAATATGTCATCTGCCGCTTCAGATAAATAAATAAAATAGCAAGCTCGAGAGCGTATGCCCTTGGCTAAAAGGCCTATGTGCCTAAGTTTTTCTTTTCCAAACACTAAGGCTAGAAACTCTTTTCCAAAGATGAAGGCCAGCTTTGCTAGCTTTTTTTTTTTTTGCCTTAGTTTTAGATACAATTTTTTTTTCAATCTAATTAGTTTAATAACTCAGATCACAAGTTTGATAAGTTAAGTCAAAATATCTAATTGTTTTTTTAATGAACTTTTAGTACCTCAATTTAAATAAAATAATGTAATTTCATCATTTATAATTGATGACATATTTTTTTAATTAATTTAAAATTTTAAAAAATATCCTTTCACTCTTTGTTATCAATGATTTGCTTTTGCTATCTCAATCCCTTGTGTTTGTCATGTTTTTTTCTTTTTAAAAAAAATTTCATTAGAAAATATCACATTCATTTTATTGTTATAAAAATCTATCAAATGAAAAATAATCTATAAAATAAGAAATTTATTGAATCTAATGATGTGCATAACTTGCATCGAGAGTTTGATTTGTTGTCAGTGATGTACCTTTGCTATATTGGCTCCATATGTCTATCATGATTTTCTTACTTCTAAAAAATATATTTTTTTTCATACAAAAAAATATCATGCACTTTATTATCGTGTAATTAAATGAAAAATAATCTCCGAGATAAAAAATTTATTGAATCTGGTGACATGTATAACTTTCGTCGTAGACTTGCTTGATTGACTCAAGTTCATCTTTTTTTTAATCAAATGTTGTTTTTCATTGATTTTATCATTTAACACCGAGTTAATTCAGAATTAAACTTTGTATTTTTCTTTTCAAGATTATCTCTATAAGTTTTGTCAGTCAACCCAAGTTATTTAAAATGGATTAAATGTTTTTCTATCTCAATATTAGATCGAAATATCAATGTCTATACTTATTTTAGAACCAAGTTTTTTTAGAAAACATGTTATCAATACCTTTTTTTTTTTTTCTGTAGCATAACACAAAACAATGAGATAGTGTTATGTATTATACATGTGAGGATAAATTAATTTTTTTCATTTAAGTTTAAAAGTCATGTTGATTGAGGAAGTAAAATAAAAAATGATTAAACTATAGAAAAGTCCATGGTAAAAGTATTGTAAAAATGGCTTCATCTCACTTTATGATATTTTTGTTTGCTTAAATATAATTTTTATTTTTATTTTTTTAATTTTCAATCTTTTAAATTTAGTTGATTAGAATTAGGCTTTCTATTTCATTATATTTTGGGTTTCACGTGATTATCACAATCTTATATTGAAGACCGCGAGTTAACCATAATTGACTTAATCTAGCTAATATAATGTTGTTTTAATATATTATCATCTTAATGTTATATTTAAAAAATATTCCATCTAGTATGTTTTAATTTTTTACTTCCTAGTGCTTTTAGAATTTTTTAAAGATTAGAAATAATTTATTTGACTTTTGCGTGGTGTGAATAAAAAATCTAAGTATATAGTAAATAAGTTATAAAAAACATTGCCTTTATTGAAAATGAATAATGTAAAAAGATTAGAATATGTTTATTTATTGAAAAATAATTTTCATAAAAATAAATTATTTTTTGATATACATTAGTTTCATGAAAATTAAGATGAAAAATAACTTATTAATATTTTATTTTATTTTTAAGTTTATTAAAAAAATAAAGACCAGATTTGATAAATAAAAAAATTAAAGGAAAATGAAATTGAAAAGATTTCTCTAATTCCATAAATTATTTTCAATATTACATATAGAAATAAAAAAAAATGGATATAAAATATGATGGATAAAAAATATTAAAAAAAAAATGAAAAAAAAAAAACCAATTTTATAAATTATTTTAAAAAATAAATTGTAATTAAAAGAATAAGAACTAAATCTAAAAGATAAAAAATCTCCATTAAAAAAAAGATATAAGAAAAACAAACAACAACAAAAAAATAATTACAAAAATTGATATAAAAATCAAATTAAATCAAGTTTTAAAAAATAAAATTAAAAAAATATTAAAAATTCAAAAAAAATATAAGAATCAAAATATTGAAGACTAAATTTTACATAATAAATAAATAATAAGATATTTTTATAATTTTTTTAAAAAATTTCAATAAAAAATAAAATTAAAATACTTTTTATATATAAAAAATTTAAAAAATAGTTTATGAAACCACTTTTTATTATGTTGTTTATTTATGTTGTTGGAAAATATTTTTGTAAAAATAATTTTATTTTGATATTTTATAGTTGATATGCTATATAATAAATAAATTTTAAAAAATATTATTTCAATATATTTTATAATAAAAAATAAAAAATATTTTAAACGTGCTCTGAACAAACGGTGCTGAAGGGAAATTCGTAAGCGCTAACAACGTTGAAAGTTAGTTGTTACCAAACGGACAAACCGAAGTAAAAGCCCAGCCTGAATAGATGGTGCCGAAAACCGTCAATTCCACTCTCAAAAATCGAACTGCCTAGATCTACCAAAATTTCATTTTCTTGAACCGCTCAGTTTGATCCTTCACTATGTGGCGTTCGCTTTGGCGATCCATCGATCGCTTCTCTCTGCAATACTTCAAGTAACTCTTCTTGTTTTATTCAGTTTAATTTCAATTTTATGTGGCCAATTTGGAAATGCTGTAATGTTTTTGTTATTAAGAGTTCCTTTTTATCATCCTCATAATTTAGGGTTTTTGTTTATGATTGTGTTTATTAATTGTATAAAAGAAATTTCATTTTTTTTATAATTTCTAGGCCAACCGGAGAATTAAGTTATTTTGTTTGGAGATCATTGATAGAATTTGTATTTGGTGTATTATTCATAAGTTAAGAAGTTAGGCTGAAAAAGGAAAACTGGGTTTTAGAAGTTAGAAAGATTGTTTGATGCGTGCGTGCGTGCGTGTGTGTGTAAGGGAGGGAGGGAGGGAGGGGCAAAGTGTATGTAAGGGAGGGAGGGAGGGAGGGGCAAAAATGCTTTTTTTTTTTTTTTTTCTTTTTGTGTGTGTGTTTAGCAAAACTGAAAGGGGTTTTTGATTTTATAACTTACGATGACATGACTGCTTCATTTGTAATTACCTGAGGATGCCCTTGTTCCCATAGTTTCTACTTGTTGTCAATTTGTTATTGATATTTGAATAATTTTTTGAATGCAGACATGTAATTCATGAATTGCAGAAGATCAAAGTTGTAGATATGCACAACAGGGTGAGTAAAATCGACCTACCTCTGTGTAATTTCTAGGTAGGAGCTGTTATCACTCTGTTTGATACACTACACTTTTATAAAGGGAGAAGTTGACTGCCGTCAACACTTGATAGAGTGCTAATAGCTCCTCCTGATTCTCGGAGATAGATTTGTGTAATCCTTGAAATCTTTTTCTTAACATCAACTTGTCATTCTTGTTTTTCACTTTCAGGAATTAGTTGTGGATCTCCTGCAGTCTATAGTAGAGATAGTTACATATGGCGACAGACAAGATTCTCAGATTTTTGAGTACAAAATTCTTGGACACATCCTTCTCTGTATTGTGTTTGATTTTGGTTATATTCAAGGATTTATTTTTTCGGGTTTCTGCAGGTGTTTTATGGAACACCAGGTTTTGGCGGAGTTTGTTCGTGTACTAAAAATTAGTAAAAATTCAAGAATCGAGGCACCATTGCTACAGTATCTAAGTATAATGATTCAAAACATGGATAGCGAATATGCAATCTGTAAGAGCTAATTCTCATTCATTTTGTATTTCTAGAATGTGTAGCACATGAAATCGTTATTTGTCCATCCCTCCTCAGTGTTTTTTATGTTTCATGTATTCATTTCAATGATGGAGAACAGGCTTGAATTTCTTCCTTATTGCTGAAACAAGTTTAGTGATTCATTTGGTGATTCTATAATGCAGACTACTGTTTAAGCAATGACTATGTCAACAATATTATAACACATCCGTACAAATTTGATGGTGGAGATCTAGCTCAATATTATATATCTTTCCTAAGGTTGTGAATCTCTCTCTCTCTCTCTCTCAAACACACACACACACACACAAAACCTCTTTAACATTGGGACTTTCTTTGGCATTTTCTTAAGTTTTGGGTACTCTGTGGTTTGAATTTATCAATAAAAATGGTGGTACATTTTTTCTAACCCCTTTCTGTGACCTATTTTTGAAATTATTTTATTAAATCAGATCAGTGAGCAACAAAATAAATGGAGACACTCTTTGCCTTCTTGTAAAGGTTCATGGGGTAAAAGTTCACCACCTATTCTTTCTATTTTCTTGCATTATTTGTTTCTACAGCCTCTGATTTATGAGTGGAATGCTGCTTCCAAACAGCCATAGTGTCAACAAGCACATATTTGTTTCTTTATGAAGACTTGAGAAAAAAATTAAGAGGTCAAAGTCTTTCATAAGTTCCCTTTGTGTAATGTTATGCTAAAAAAATCAAATTAGAAAATTGGTTTAATTAAAAACTACAGCTAAAATAGTTTCGCTTCCCAGTCTCCTTTGTTATATACTTGTCAGTTAAGGATGGTGTGTGTGGTTGATATGATGTTCTATGAAATATCAGGGGTCATCATTTTGATTAAATTGAAGGTTTATGATTCATTTTTCCCCTTTGTCATAATAAATAAATGATAGACTCAGGTCCATGGGCTGAATTCACTTAGCAGAAGAGCAGGGGTTGAAACATGCACATGTACATTTTAATTGGAACCAGAATGTATTGGAGCTGCTATCAGATTTTCCAGCACTCTGGCTTGCATGCATTCAACATTATTGTGTTTTTGTACCAATAAGATTTACTTTTTGCGAGGCCTGACCTAAGTCTATCTATTATGTATTTATCCTCCTGCAGGATGCTGTTGTCTCTTTCCCCCTATACAGTGAGGCTCTTAAATTTGCTCAGCACGGGGAAAAGATGATTCAGACTGCTATACGTGCATTGACTCTCAATATATATAATGGTATTTTATTATTATCTTTGTTTCCTTATGAATGTTGAATAGGTCATTGATAGCTTGCAACATTATTCTTTTGGTTTTGCAGTTAGTGATGATACGGTTTATCAGTTCATAACAACTCCTCCAGTTTCAAGTTACTTCTCAGATTTGATTCATAGCTTGAAAGAGCAATTTACCCATCTAGACAACCTTGTCCATGCTTTAGAGTATGTTCCTTCTATTTCTCAGGAATATTATATCATTTGAACAATCCTACTCTGTTAGCTGTTTAGAACTATCTATATGAAGAATGTTTCCCTTTTATGCAGGGAGATGGGCATTAATCAAAGAAGAAAGGAGCTACTGTTAAAAACTGATAGAATTGTTGATGATCTGTACTACTTAAAGGATATTCTTTGTGTTGGCGAAACTCGTTTGAGTAAAGTGGTCATGCAGAATGTTCTTAACTTGCTCCTCTTTCCTATATTACATCCTTTGCTTCATTCAAGGCAGAGTGATGTAAGATGTCTTTCCTCTTAATTCCTTAGGACTATTTTTTTTTTAATTTTATCAAACAATTTGTGATATCTTTTAAGATCGTGTTTTCTTGTGTGTCAGTCTATGTTTGCATGCTTGTGTTTCTTTAAGCCTGCAATTCATCAGAAAGCATGCTCAAATGTGCTTTCAGATTTGCAGTCTGATGAAAATACCTTAGGCAAAGAACACTTGCATATTCTTTCTCATTATTTGTCATCTGCATTACTGCAATGAATGTTGAGGCTAAAGTCTCTTAGAAAGAACTTCCACATGTTCACATCTCCATTGCATCCTTTCTTTGGTTCACTCTTTCAAGTTCCTCTCTCTGTTTCACTGATAGTCTGACTGGTTGAAGTACTTAGCTTTGCCTTCATGTTTACTTAGAATCTTGACTGTGTCTTTTCTCATTTACCTTATATCTCCACTAGAACCAGGTACCTATTGAACTATAAGAACCCAAATCATCGCACTGTAATCTTATGCATTGTAACTTTTTGTCTGAAGCTTTTATGCATCAAGTAACACATTGTTTTTGTTTTAGGGTTCAAATCTATCTCCAATCACTTCTCTGTATATGGTTTCTTGTCTTATTCAAGTCATTGGTGGAAAAAGTATTGTTAACTATGTGGCTGGAGTTCTTCTATACCCTTATATGTCCTTAAGTGTGAGAGATGCTTGGGAAGCGTGTTTGAGCAGTGCTTTTTTCAGTGATTTTAATGATATGGAAAAATCATCATGTTCTACCGAGTCTGAAGGTGCTGAAAGTGTCAATGGGAGTCCTCTTCACAGGCATTTGCCAGAGTATGTATCATCTGTATCATCTTGTAAGCTTCTCTGTTGATGATCCTATATGACCACAAAGGTTAACAGAAGTAACACCATATGGATTTTGCTTCACTGATGCAAATAAGAGAGAATTTTGTATTGCTAAGATAGAGATGTTTTATACCAAGTGTAGGTTCCAATTACCTATGTTCTCTTGCACTTGATAACTTTCAATGGGATCATTGAATCCTGGCTCCTTCTTGAGACTAAACTTAAATGGAATTTTGGCTAGATTTTAGCTGTTGGATATAAGACATTGTACAGCATGATACCTGGAAATTTAGGTTGCTCATGTAGCTGGATATGACGTCTAAGGCATGTTGAATTCACGAGCTATGTTTGACAACTAGATGAAATAATTTTTGTTCTGTATTATGATCTTTGCAATCATGTGTACCATTGTACTCACCACAATTTTTTTTCCAATTGCAGAGGCAGTATACTAGATTTTATTTTGTCTGACAATCACAGCCTCTCACTTGCGTCTCTGTTTTTATTACTTACTTTAGCAGAAAGTAAAGGTATCTTATATTTTCTGCTTCTTAAATTATGCGGACTAAAGATAGAGCATAATGGATCAACATCATTGTTTATTTGTCCTTCTACTATTCTGTTGTCTTCTCAGATCTTGCGGATTTACTGGCTTCAATGGTTAGCCTGAGTGCAATGCAGCATGGTATGGTAAATATCAACAAAAATGGATCTTTTTTATGTTCTTTCTGGTACTAGAGATGCCCATATGTGGTCCCCTTTGATTTCTGTTCCATTTCTTCATCCTTCCCTCTCTTCAACTAATGTGTATTTAGATATTTGAAAAATTGTTTCTTTTTGTCTTGAGATGCATGATCACCATGCACAGTAACCAGTGCAGCAGAGGTGTGTCATTTTTGTGTGCTGTAGTCATGTGTTTGCGGGATGGGGGAGGACTTGAGATCACAACTTGAGTCCCTGACTAGATAAAGTGGTTTGCTATACAAATTCTGTAGCGCCATTGTTTTTTGAACATGTCTATTTTAAACATTCAGTTCCAGTGAGGGTAGCTGGCTTTGTGCTTTTAGGGTTCAGTGAAACTTTCATGCTTTCTGTCTTGCCATCCAATCAAACACTTACATCTACCTGGGTATTTGACTTACTGTAATGTGTTAATACTTCTCCCAGCCACCATTTGACTCAATGCATCCTTGAAAAACATTTTGGATGTGATTAATTTTTTCTTGGCTTCTGAGACAGGAAGAACAGCTCCTCATCACACAAATTACTAGAAATATGGAAGCTGGCATTGAGGTCTGATACCAACAGCAATGCTTAACCAATGAATTTAATAATTCATTGAGAAAAAAGAGAGATCATTAAATTAAACATGACCATTTGTCAACAGTTTGTCTGGTCTTTAATCTATATTATTGAAAAAATCAATTTTAGAATTAATACATCTCAGCTTTACAGGTAATGGAGGAAAGTATACTCGTGAAGTTTATGCCTCAGGTATATTTACAATGATGTAGTTGTTTCCTTAAAACTTCCATTTTAGGCCTGAATAAGATGTATGCTCTATGCTCTACACGACCCTTTATGCTATCCACCTGATTAATATCTAATCATTTATAGCTTGGTGCTGTTTGACTTTCATTTTCATCATGAACTTACCATCATTGCTATCTTATTATTATTATTGTTTTTTTTTTTTTCAAATTCTTCAGATTTTAAATGCATTATTGAATGTTTTAGCAAGCGAACCACCAACCACTGTGCAAATAAAGTGGCATACTGGATGGTTCTTGCGAAAGCTACTGGTTTTTCAAGGAATCAGGCTTGATGAACACAATTTCCATCTATTTAATGTAAGAAGACTGAATTATGAATTACCTCAAATACATAGCAATGTATTATCCTCCTTTACTGTTATCCATTCTTGAATTTATTCTTGTGCTTATTGAAAGGGTAACATCCTCTTACCTTACAATAAGTGTTTCTTGGAGTTTCTTTATAATCATGTCTCAAACTTTCTAAAGTTTTATATCTTCTAGTTCTCATTAACAGACCTCATTTGAGCGGTCCTGCATATGTGTCGAGAAAGAACTTGATGGATGCTGGTTTGATCATATCATGGACGTGTTGAGAAATGAATGGGCAAGCTGTAAAACAGGTAGCTGTATGTTAATTTGACAAGGGACAAGAGCTGCTTCATACAGCAGGGTTCATATGGGATGTGATAGTCTATTTTGGTGGAACTCATTTGATCTATTTTGATGGCCCATACAGCTCTTGAGGAATCATCACAATCCAAAGACCCCTTTTTCCTTCTAGATTTCACAATCTGCCAGGCCGCTGATGGTAAAATGCACTTTTGTGTTCCTTTTTTCTTTGGTTTGATTGAGAATTTTCATTTATATTTAGTTCTAATCCCATGCTTAAAGGGAAAATAAATTAATTTACACATTGCAGATGATGCAACCTCTTCCCATGTAGCTTGGCAAAGAATGGTGGATGTAGTGAAGGTTTTTAACATTTATTCTTATCAAATTCTTGGCAAGAGATGCTGCATTGCAACCTTTCTTCATGTTCTTGGGAATCTTTTGTGCAGCCTCTTCAAGTTCAGAGCTAGAACATTATGTTTTAGCCATGTGTTTAGCATGTTTTCCTCTGCTTTTACTCTAGCTTTCTGAACTTAAATGCTTTTATGTTTGACTTCAGTTTAGTTTCTGTCTGCTCAACAGTTTTGCGAGAGAAAAATCTCTATGACAAACATCTTTTGCTTTTTTTTGCTACCTTTTACTTTCTGTTTGCCTATTGAGCCCGTTTTGACATTTTGCAAGCATTGGGAAACTGTTTACATTTCCTCATAACTGTACATTTAACATTAAATTTTCTGGGATGTTGGAGACCACATAACAATAATACGTGCAGGTCTTCATTCTGCATCTTCAGTTGAAGGCTTTTATTTCCAAAGGAGAGTTTCTTGAGAAGTCCTCACTGGACTCCATAGTGGTACTTCCCTTCGATTCTGCGAAGAACCTAGCTTCAGGTCTTTCATCTGCTAGCTTTGGGTCGGAGGTTTCCTTAGGTTGGGAGTCATTAACCTTCCACTCCCCGTTCAACATATTCTCCAACGTGTCTTCATTTTTTCACTTGTGAAACATTTGCAGGCTCAGGAATCCCTTGCAGGATTGCCTTCTCAAATGCAGGAATCAGAGATATTTACCTGATACCTGTGGCAAGGGGAATATCTGGGAAATTGCTTCTTGTGGAGAAACATCCCTTCCGCAGTCAAAGAGGGGTTGTAATTGCCATTGCTCCATTGGCAGGATTGAGTGTAAGTCCAGACACTGTCAAACTTTAGTTCTGTAGGGCAAAATATTGCTGCGATGATAATGAACCTTGCATGGATGTTTAGAACTTGGTATGATTAGACTAATCAATGAAATTGCTTTGCGCTGTTGCCAACCAAGGCTGGTGTTGGCCTTCTCGATTGGCTTTGGCAAATACTTGTCTCATTGTTGAGCTAATTTCATTTAGACTGTTTGCCTAGATTGCCTTCATAACGATTAAGATTTCAGTGGACTGGAGTGATGCCACTCTTTAAGAGTAAATCTGTGACAAATTGAATGCAGGATGAGCAAGATGTAAACACTTTACTAGCTTTTTTCTGAAAATTGACACAGGCAGTTGTCATGATGTTAGTTGGGTTCTGGAAAGAACTATCTCTTCTTGGTCATGCTTCTTGTATCCGAGAGTTAAATGGTGTTAAAACACACTTTTCTAGAAAGTGTACAAGATCTTTTGTACTTTATTAAATCTCAGTATCATCCGAAGCTCTTCCATTAATCCACAAACATATTTCAATTTCTAATTGTGCATGTTTTGCAATAAAACACGTGTAAATTATTATATATGGTCTCTAACTTAGGCTTAACCTATGGATTTAATTTTGGATTTCTTTACGTAGAAATTTCCTTAATATAAACCATTTATATTGTTAGGTGTTAAAATTTACATTTCAAGAGTTTAAGGGAGATTCCAAATGTACATGAACTAAGGAGATACAAAGCTTTTCTTGCATGTTAACAACCAATTTACAACAGGGAAACTGGTTTTCTTGCGTGTTAACAACCAATTTACAACAGGGAAACTGGTTTTCGTGTGGTTTATGACTTGGAGTTAGGGAAGGAGATACAAGTTTTGACAGGGAGAATGAAAACCTTGAAGTTATTTTCAGTAAGTTTTGAATGAGTTGGGGTTGAAATTAGGACAGCATTAGCTCCCTTAGCTTTTTTTCTTATGATAGTTGTTGCAAGCTTCCTCTGAGTACTTATTTTCTTTACTCTGAAAAGCTTCATTATTTATTTCTTGACATCTACTGGATAGTCTCTTACCATCTTTACCTATGTGTCAGTTATTGCCATGTTTATGTTTCCATTATTAACTTCTGCATTTTGCCAGTTTTAAGATTTTTAACTTCTGAGCAAGTTAATCTGGTTACTGGTTTTAATTTCTCTGTTACCAACAATATATACTGCTGTGACTTTTTTCCCTACCTGACAGCCAAAGATAGACGAGGATCAGCCCACTTGGCTGCATCTCAGGATAAGAGAGTTTGAACCCAGAATAAACGGGGGTAAAAATAGAAGCTACAACACGAAGGCATTCAATCAAGTTGCAGCAGATGGGCGATGGACAATCGGTTTCCCAAATGCAAAAGCTTGTGACACTGCTCGATTGGCAATACTTGAGGAGGCTAGTAAGCAGAAATCCTCTGTTAGGAACGCACTTGGTCCCCTACTTGAGAATGATTATGGTGGAGGGTCTTCAGATTGTCAAGATGGGTGAGCTCTAGTGTGAGAGATTGTACAAGGCAGGTTAAACTGACAATCTCTCCTTTCTTTTATTTCTTTCATTTTTCCTTTCTCGTTTGACTATACATGGATGATCTGGATAGCAATAATGTACAATATTCTTCTGTGTAACTATTAGACCCGAAGCTTCAGAGTCTTCTGTTCTTTGTTTGTTAAAAAGAATATAGGGGCCACCTGATTAATGTGAGTTCTTGCGTTCTGCTTTTATTTCCGCCAAAATAGTTAATTTTTGCTTAAATTTATATCCTTTTGTTCTCATAACAGTCATTGATCTCAGTTTCTACTAGTCATACTTTGTCTATCATTGGCATGCGTTTGCATTCGCACATCCCTCTCTCTCTCTCTATATATATATCTCTGCTTCCATGAATATTGTGATCATGCGTGAACTGTGCTTGTTGACAATTAACCAGTGCAAAATTTATCGGGATCATTTGGATTTTAGCTTGACAGGTATTTGCAAGAAGTCAAATAGTTTAGCACGGTACTGGGCTAGTGAGTCAGTACTCCTGACCCTTTCCAGTGCATTTATCTCAAGTATACATGTATATGCATAGAATTGGTTTGGTGACATTACTCGAAGGGGACAATAGACTATATCCATGTCACGGGGTTATTCCTCGGTGTATAATTTACCAAATAGTGTCTAAGAACCTCATGAGGTAGGAAGTAGTTTCAATCTCAAGAAATTTTGGCATTTGCGTGCATGTGATCAAAGGGTAGGATGTTGAAATGCATTAGAAGATGAGGGAGCATATTGTAATTGTAATATTGGTGCTCGGATGTGAAATACAATGATGTGGCTGCGGATTGCAAAGAATCAACACCATCTTCTAATTATTTGGACGGCACTTTCAAACCCAGCTTCAAGCTCCTACCAAGTAACTCTTCCATAAAATTGTGAAACATAGTCCATTAAACTCAACCAAGGTAAGTTTCAGGGCCGATTATGATTCAAATGCTATAAATAGCTAGCTTTATTATTGATAAAATTCAAACCCAGCCGGCAGGTGATTAATAAAATCCCCGTCTTCATTAATATTGTGTAACGCGAATTATAGTTAGGATCTCCCTAGCTAGCCATCCTCAACATGACTGGTAATGAATCAAAGCTTCCCCGCATATGCTCGAGATTATGATATGAAAGTACAGAAGCTTGGGCAAAACTACCTATCAAGAGCAACCATTGATTAATATATAGCCAGAAAACCTACACCATTGGCTTCAATCTAGTGCATTGGATTTAGGCTAAATCTTCACCATGCCGGGCTTTCCAAGTTAATGAAACATCATTAGCTAGTGGTTTATATATATAAATATATATGGCAGATGCTAAGCATAAAGTAAGACTACGTAATATAAACATAAGATAATGCAAACTTTTAGGAAAAGGAGTGTGTGGTACGTTAATTCCATCACCTTTACATTAACAAGGCTGTCATGTCAAAATTAGAGCAACTTTTTCTCCATGAAACCTTTAAAGTATGGCCGCCCATTAGGGGAAAAAGAAAAAAACTATATATAAAAAAAAACTAAAAACTATGCTCTCCATCTCTCTCTCGGAGTTCTGTTCCTGCCTTGGATATTGCTTTCATCCACATGGCCACGTATTACTGCAAAGATGCTTATTTGAAGCTTAAAAGCATAAAATGAGCGACCCTTTTGAGTAGATAATGCCATATTTTACTTTTATTAATATATGCTTTATGACAGAGTGCTTTACTTTAAGCAAAAGAGAAAAGAAGCAAGTATAAGGGTCTCTAATGCAAGGTGTTCCCTCAAAAATTAAAGGTTTCGATGGTGAAAGAAGAGAAAAGATATCGCCCTAACTTTCACTTTGATAAACTTCTTTTGGTTTGCCCAAAACGTATATAGATTTAGCAAGAAGTAAACAGTTGTGAATGGCTTTTGTTACACTTATCATCCTTTATTTAAAACAAAGTTAACTGTTATTGGCGAGGGATAGAAAGGGTTATAAGCTAGCTAGGGTGTGTTCTAAGCAACTATAAATATTCCTTTCTTTCATTCAAACTCTCCTTTTATAGTATTGCCGTATGCTTTGTTGTTCAAATTATTTGGTGCGCTTAATATGTCTTTTTAGGCCAACAAAGAGAGACGCTTTTTGACTGGTGACCGTGAGACTCACTGAGTAAGAATAAACAGTCAGAAGTTTAGGTTATTTGTTATATATTAAGAATGGACTATTTGGGGTTCTTATACAGCTATATTCAAAAAGAAATTGGCTGCCTCATCATATTCCACACAGAGATTTCATTTTTATGCATGTTAGAGCTTCTCTTTAATGAATGATTGGTTCGATGGTTTTCAGTTTAAATCCTATTCTTGTCGTTCAAACGACAACAATAATAAAAAATTTCTATTCATGGTTTAGTTGGAAATACCTATACATAAACTGGTGTAGAATCTAAAAAAAACTTTGCTTGCTCGATATGTGATGGAACCCCCTAGTATTCCTGACCCAAGTATGGACACCATAGCTTCTAATATATTTGTTGACAAAAAGGGTAAGAAACAACAAAATATGAGAATATCTACAAGGAACCGTGTCGCATTTACAAAGGCAGTGGAATTTGAAACATTCCCAACGATGACAAACTCTAGTTATTTATTACTCGTGTCATTTCTTGTCCTGTCAAGTGAATGGTATTTCCTTCTTGCCAGTTCCTGGCCCTATAAATGAAACATAACGCTCTTCAATGATGGTTTGGAACTTGCTGGCTAGACTATAGTTCTTCATGCAAATGACCTTATAAAGATGCAGTACTAGTTTGCATCAGCATTAACTTTTATTATATGATTGTTATAAGTTAGATCACCCTCTCTTCCTCTTTCTGGACTTCTCAAACATTTTCTTTTTTGACCTACTTTTCTTGCAAGGAGACAATATATAGACTGAAAGTATTACCAGTACTAAACACTTATTTTCCAAGGGTATTTCTATGAAATGAAACAGGTAAAAGTCGAAGATGATTGAGGAATGAAAGGGAGATCTCTCGTTTTTCGTGTAAATAAAATATGTTTTGATTTGTTAATTTATATTTGAAATGCATGTTGTAGATATGGTGGGAGTAGTAGTGTAGCTCTCCTTTCTATGCGCAGGCACGCTAGCTAGGTGTAAGACCATGTAAACCTAACTCACCCGCGCAATCACCAACAGAGCAGGAAAATTAACCCAAGTTCATGTACACATTAATTCCTTTATTCTAAGATTATAAAATTTGGTCACCAGAAGATTTGCACTTTGTGCTTGATAACCATAAATCTTAATCAAACACCTATTATTTGTTATTGGTTATGTCTTAAAAGGAGGCTCTGAGATATTCTTTTTAGGTATATAAATTATTCTGAATCTGTTAATTGACTCTATATTACCGAATTCATATACAACATGCATGAAGTGAATCTCGTAGTGCGCGATATATTGTCATATAATCATATAATATATAGTAAGTTAGCTAGCTAGCTAGCTAGCTACCTAGGGCTATCTTCATCTTCTTTTTTTAATAGTCGAGGTGTTTTATTGCCAAGACCTGTCTAGCATTAAGACAATGACAATGATACACAAGTTAGAAAAAATGATTAAAGTTACATGTAAAAACATTGTTTCGAATAGATAAAGTAAGCAAAATATATACACCAAAGAACTGAAGTTGAAATTTTTTGTATCATCACTTATTTGTGCACTCCAAAATAATATTCTAGCTTTTAAATAGATCATTTTCGGTATATAAAAAATTTTCATCCATAACATTCAACTAATTAGACAAACCATAAAATAAGTTTAAATATTATAGTCCAAACCGACATGATATTCAAAAAATTAATTTGTTAATTTTTTGCACTTCAAATATTCCATAAAATAACATCGTAAGTGCTCTTCACTGTAACAAGACTTTAACAAGAGCACTCCATTGCAAAATAAATAAATTAAAAAATAAAGAAGGAAAGAAAGAAAGGAAAAAAAGAAAGAAAAAAGAAGAAAAGAAAGAAAGGAAAAAAAGAAAGAAAAAAAGAACCACTATATAGGATACGAGAGGGTGGTCCTTCAAGTCGAATTCATATTAGATTTAAAGGAAGTATATATCGTCAAAAGGGAATGGACAATTAGAAGAATAAACTCAGTACTGTAAGGTGGTGTTCGATACTGGATTAAAAAAAAGAGAGTGAATAATTATAAGAAGGTAAAAATTAGTTTTTCAATGATATTTAGTATATTAATAAAATTGAAGGGTAAATTATAAATAAAAATAAAGAAGAAAAAAAATAAAATTATTAGTAATAGTTGATGAGAGATAAATAAAAATTACTTGGTGTGAATATTGAAATAAAAAAATAATAATTAAATTATTAGCTTGTTTTCTTCCTTCACCATAAGTTGTACCATGCGCAAGTTTTTTGTTTTTTTAGGACAAGTACTCATGATCATTCATAGACAAATTAATACACGCACACACGGACGACATATATCTTCAAAATGGAACATGTTATTTCAGGAGGGGCGGCCGATCGCCCGTCTAGCTCCCCTAGGCTCCACCATCATGTTAAAGACGAAATGAAGAGACGTAGAAGAAATCTAACCAAACTCATCAAATATTGCCCTTAAACAGGATGAGATCACAAGTTTTTTTGCATTCATGATTTAGAGGGAGTTGAAAACTGTAATAATAATTATTTTTTAAATTATTTTTTATTTTAAAATGATATTTTTTTAAAATTATTTTCAATATTAAAGGAGGAATTATAAAGCTCCAGCTTTATGAAATAATAGAGAGAGAGAAGATAAAACGAGGGAATGCTTGTGTGAGTTCTCACAATCCCCATGCAACACACACACACCATTAAAAGCTTCAAGTTTTGTGAATATAATTGCAAATGTGCCGTAAATATATTCAACTAGTGGATGCACTTTATTCCTTGTCTTCGAGTCCGGAAGAAAATCGTACACACCTCCCGATCCCTTCACACACAGTCCCCCACTCTTTCCAGGTCTTCGTCTTTGAAGCATGGTGAAAAAGATGTCACATTCCCTCTTTAGCCACCAATTTTCGAAGCCAAATTTTCAAGTGAAATAGAGGTGCAGTTCCAGAATGCCCACCCTTTTAAATTTCTTTTTTAATGAGTGGCTTGTTAATCAAGCCTTAAAGTACTATAAAATATGAAATCAAAGAGATGTAACTGATATGTCTAATCACCGAGAATAACAAGAATTTAAAAACTGAAAATAAAGTCTAGTGAACTGATAAGAGTATAACAACTAATGAACTGATTAGTCTTTATAACCCAAATATTCTATTATGGTAACATGACATGGCGTATTGCTTGAATAATGTTCTTTAATCCTTAAGTTATGGCACTTGATTGTAGAGAAAACTCTAATGTGTTTAGAAAAATCTTTTTTTCTTTTGCATAAATTCTCTTTAAAAAACAAAATCCTACATGGTTGTTTAAATGCAAGTAAAAAAGTCATAATTAGTAAAAATCCTAACTAAATTAAAATTCATAATCTGAATAGGAAAAAGAAATAAAAAAACAAGAAAAATAAAGAAAAATCTAAAATAGTACTTTCTAATCTTAATTTGGATCTAAAAACAAAAATAGTTGTCAAAGCAAATGGATTTTATAAAATTAATCCTTTATAATATTTTGATAAATTCACAGCTTTATACAATAATCAAATAAAAATATATGCTTATTTTTATTAAATTATACATTGAACTTGTATAGAACTCTTCAAGATCTAGAAAATCTTATCAAATAAGGAAGTAATACAATAAAGAATTGGGGCCAAAAGTTCTTAATTCCCTCTTAGGCTTTAATCTCTCCCATTTTAAGTGAAATTCAATTCAAATTTATTTGAAAATACAAATTTATTTTTCTAATTATATTAGTCAACATTAATTCATATAGTACATATAAATGGTTGTTGCTTAAAGGATTTTTCTATATCAATAAACTACTTAGCTTTATATAATGCATAAGTGAGTTTGTATTATGATTACAAGAAAGTAAATTTTTATATGGCATAACATAAATAGCCACCATAAATATAAATATATATATATATAAAAGAAAATGTAATTATATACAATAAAGACTCTAACATGCCTCCTAAAGTTAAACATAGATAGGAAATGTTAATCTTGTCTCGAAGGTTAGTAGAACATATAATAGAAAATTTTTAGGTAAGATATCAACAACCTAATTCTCAATAGGAATGTATTTAATGAAGAAAGTATCATGTGAAGCTTCCTCAAATGTAAAATAAAAATCAATATCCAAGTACTTTGTATGAGCATGATAAATAGGATTAGAGGTCGAACAAGTGGTACTCATATTGCTATAAAATAATACTAGTGGAGAAAAAAAGTTACAACTGATATGGTCAAAAGACTGATTTTTTCTTCCAAGTATAGGAGTGTTGAAGTAATAAATAATTCGGCAAGATCGAGGTCGAACCATAGGGAAGTGAACTATATAAAATTATAAACAATAAATGAAAAGGAGTTGAAGATAATTCTTGAGATGTGATATTGATATAAGGATTAAAAAATGATAAAATAATTATCAAGGTTAGAGGATCCAATAATTATATTTTAAATAAGAATAATATAAACTCTTTTTATTACTTCACTGGAAATCACACACAAAGGAGGTTTCAATCGGATTATAAATTATTCACGTGATTACATTAGTTATCTTATTCAAATAATGCTAATACTTATAAATATTGTCAGGTATTCATAATGCTAACTTATGTTAATAACAAATGAAGTTCCTTTCATAGCATATGTGTTGGTTATATCATATAGTTGGGGTATAAAAGTGCCAATTAGTATTTGTTGTACTAAGAGTTATACAACATAAATCCAGATTAACTATTTAACAAGTAAAGTATTAAAAGTAAACAAGATAACAAATATAAAATATGTTAGTATCAAACATTAAAGTCTATGTTGATTTTATACTATATTTATTCTTACACAATTAGTGTAAAATTTTCACATTGACATAATAAACTTAACTAAACATAATGAAAAAGAGAAACATAAATAAACAAGATAAAACCATAAATAAGATAAAAGTTAACTAAGTAAATAAAAAGAAATGAAAAGCATAAACAAGATATTAATATAAGCAAAACTTAAGCATTACAAAAATATAAAGAGAGAGAGTAAGAACATGATTTTGATATGAAAATCAAGATGCTTAAATACATAGCAAATAACATGATTTTGATATGAAAACCAAGATGCCTAAATATATAGAAAATGCCTTTTTTTATAGGCTAACATTTAGAACCATTGATTTGATGACTAATTGTTGAGTGAGTGGCCACCTCTTAACTTGGTAACAATTCTTATCTTCTTATCTACAGAAATAATTATTGTTAACATCAAAATTTAAATGTATAGTCTTTATAAATATTTTAGGAAATTATCTCATTTTTCCAACAAAACAAGAATAAGATCATTTGGACTTCTAGAACTCAAGATATGGGCTAAAAACCAAATAGTGTCTAGGTTGTATGATAGATTCGAACTTCTTTTTTGATTCTAAGATTTGGACTTCCAAAAGGCAGAATTGAGTCTTAGACTCTCATGAATGTTTTAGGCCTATGTCTTAGTTTTCTAGCCATACACACCAAACTGAAATCCAAGATCTACAGCTCCAGATATCACCCAATAACTGAATAATATTTTAGTTTGAATTGAGTCAGCATCTTTTTTCTAAACTTAGCCTTTTCTTTATCATTTCACTTTCAATAAGTAATCACATTAATCAATTCTTTGAAATGTGAGATATGTCTGCATTTAAAATGAGCATTTAGTATAAATTAAAGTTATCTTATATTATCAGAGTTGGTATTATAAAACATGCTCTAGTTAAGAGTTATTAATACTTCAAGTGCAAAATGATGATATCAAACCTTGATAAAAATACACTTTAAAATACTAATCAACAACCTTTGGATCATTAAAAAAAAATCCAAAGATATACTACGTCAACAATAATAAATGAAACAATATGATATTCAACCTAAGTGTTGAATTTAGAGATAATATGTTATTTGCTAGAGGACTAAGAAACTAAAGTGTCGACATAATAAATGACTGAGTTGGTGGTGAAGTAATGAGTATTTTTTAGATAGTCAACCTAATCAGTATTAAAATAAGCTATGAGAAAGAATGAAGAAGATGAAAAAAAATAGATAAGCTATACCTGAGAGTGCTATTAATATATTGCAAAATTTGCTTGGAAAATTTAAAATGAATTATAGTATGAGCACTAAGGGCTAAGAAAGATTAAGTTTCAAAGGGATCTAATAAAAAGCTAGAAATTGATTGCCTTTCATTTAAAATTAAGCAAGTTTTTTTGGTCCATGCTAATTCAATCCAAGATCTTGGAATCAAAGATATAAAGCTAAAAAGAGGGCAAAAAAAGGATCTTTTATGCATAGACTTGTAGAATCTTGAATGTTATTAGTTTGGTGTGTAGAACAAATAATACAATACAACAAAAGTTTCTAGATTTATGAAAATACAAAAGAACATATAAGTTATTGTATTTGCATATCCATCATTTGAGTCTACAATAATTATTCCACCAATTGTATATCCAATTTGACCTATAAACGAATATACAAGTATATTTTTCATGCTTATTTGAGTAATAACAATGAAATTTCCCGTTATTAAGCTTAGAATAACTAGGATATAATACTTTATTCAAGAGTTATCAGTATCTATCAAATTTATTTCTATTTTATAGAAGGCTATTAGATTAAATGACAAGCATTGTTGAGAAAAAAATGGCTTTTCACAGATAAAATGAAAAATAGATTCATGTAATAGAGGAAATGTTTCTCATTTCTTACCCTTAAAGATACATGGCCATGCAAATAGAATTAAATGGAACATAATTGACTAAGTGGTTGATTAAAATATAAAACTTAAACCTAAAACTTGAGTTCTAAGGTAATGAAATGGTTATGTTATACTAAATGTCAGATATCATCATCCTAAATTATTGTGCTTAAGGTACGATGCATTGCTTCTCTTATCTTTCATTTCTAATAGTTTATTATGCTTAATCTACCAATAGTCCATTTATATGAATGAGAGTAAGTGTGGTGCTAAGTTAATCCCTAAAAGGTTTATTTTTGCTCTCCTAATTATTATCTTTCGATAATAACTAGTGAATTGACATGTCTACAATTGGTTACTCCTAATCATGACATGTGACTAATAGTTTACTAAGTTATACCAATGAATAATCAATGGACTTATATTGGAATTATTAAACCTAACATAAATCCTAAAAAAGGTGTATGAATAACACCTTGATAAGGTTTTTTATTCCTATAACACCCAAGATTCACTCATAGTATTTTCTAAATGAATAAAGATTGTATGCTCCAGCCCGTTCCAAACAGTGACCATTATGAGCTCACTTATTTGGAATAAAATCTAGTGACATGAAAGTCTATTATGGACTAAGTTTTGATTAGTAACCTTTTTGGGGTTCACTTATCTTTAAGATGTGTTATTTAAAAACCACCTTTTTATAATCCAATTTTTATTAATTTCCCCTCATAAGTGTTATATACACCGATGTTATGACTCATATATGTATAATCATAGTAAGTCGACAACTGATTATCATCAATATTTGAGATTTTTTAAGAGGTTAATACCCTCAAACTCTTAGTGAATATTGGACTTTTTCCAATTGTAAGACTTATTTTTAAAAATAAAGAAATAGGTTACTCATCTTAATATCTAAAGCAATGCCCTATGTTAAGTTTATTTACCTTAAATACCAATAGTGAATAGTAAAGATATTTTGGATATGGTTTTTAAAAATAAAGATGGATTGTTTTAAAAAAAATTGAATACCAAAACTCGATAAGCCTTGTAAACTTGTTTCAAGGTCCAACATGCATGAATGAGTGACTTTGATATGATTGAAACTCAGAGCAAACAAACTAGAAAACGGTATTATTCTTAAGTAAATTCCATTCTTAAACAAAAGCTTAATGTAGTAACAATATATAGATGGCCAAAGACTCATCAAATACAATATGAGAAAAACTATCAAAGGGTCCCAACCAAAACATAGATTTTTAAATGAAAGAAAATAATTTATAAAACACGGGACTTGAGAAATACATAAATCTTTTAAAAGATGTACTTCAGTTGGTTTAAATTGACTTTAAAGAACATGAAAAAGGACACTACCAAATCTATATTATAGGAAATATCAATAAAAAACCATAAGCTTCTACACATTTGCACATAGTTAAAGTCAAACAAAGGATAAATAAACACAAAACAACCTTTACAAGTAGTATAAAATTCCAGGATACTTCCCATCATCTATTTTTTAATGTCAATAGATTTTATATTTAACATTTTTTTATAACAAGTAACTATCAAAGCTAGCATATATCTAATCCAAAGATTCCAATTTTATAAGCATATACAATGTAAATAAAACTATCTGTACCAAAACAATAACTTAGAATAACTTAGAATCCAACCCCATTGTCCTAAAATTTATCAACATTCTCTTCTAACCGTTATAGTGACATCTTTGAATGTCATATGCATAAACAATTGCATATTATAATATTAATGACATTTTAAGATTCATGATCACAAATAACTTCATATCACAATAGGCCTTATAAACAATTACATATCACAAAAAGAATTATTTCAAACATCTAAACTAAAGAAATATACCTAAGCTAGATATCCGACACGATCAAAAGACTGATGTTTTATCCCAGATGCAGGAGTATTGGAGTAATAAGTAACTCGACAAGATCAAGGTCGAACCACATGGAGGTTAACTATATAAATTACAAATAATAATAATAATAATAAGTTAAAGAGAACGTTGAGATGTAAGATTAATGTGAGGATTAAACAATGATAAAAAAAAATATAAAGGTTAGAGGATCCATTCATGATATTAAAATAAATATAATATAAACTCTTTTTATTACTCAACTGGAAACCACAAATAAAGAACGTTTCAATCAGATGATTTATCATTAATAATTCATTATAAATTGTTAACATGATCATATTAATTATCTTATTTAAGTAACACCAAACTTTTAAATATTATTAGGAATTCATGATGCTAACTTATGTTAACAAGAAATTAAGTTCCTTTCATAGCACATGTATAGGTTATATTATATGGTTGGCTATGAAAGTATCAAATATTTGTTATACCAAGTGTTATAAAACACAAATCTAGATTAACTATTTAACAAGTAAGGTATTAAGAATTAATAAAATAAAAATAAAAAGACATATTAATAGCAAGTTGTTTAGGATATAAGTATTGAAGTCTATATTGGGTTTATATTATACTTATCCTAATACTATTAGTGAAACCTTTTCACCTTGATATAATAAACTTATCTTAACATAATGACAGAATGATGTTCTAGTTTGAATTGAATTAACATCTCTTCTCTAATCTTAGCTCTTTCTTTGTCTTCTTAATTTTAATAGTTATACAAATTAATTAATTATTTAAATTGCAAAACATGCCTGTATTTGAAATGAGCATTTACCATAAATGAAATATATATTATATTATCATATTTGTTATTATAAAACATGATTAAATTAGAAAATTTAATGATATTTTAAGTGCAATATCATAATATAAAACCTTGATAAAAAATATATTTTTACGTACTAATCAATGCCAATCAAAGTTTAAGTTGAACCTAACTATGACTAGGACCCCTATATTTCTTGTTTTGAAAACTAAATTTCTTAATTTTTCAAACTAAAATATTCAAGAATTCAAGACTATCTCACATTAATATCTTATAGTCACAAAGATCTAATCCTTCAGTTTTCAAATTTAATTTTTCCTACATTTTTCTTTAAGGATCCATGTCCTCCCACCCCCCCTCAAAAAAAAAAAAATCATAGTCTTAAGGGTGGGGACCATCTCAACTTGGGAGTCCTAGAAAAAACATAGCCCTAGGATTATCAACAACCAAATCTAATTATTCACAAAGTAAAGACAAGAAAAAGACATACAAAACTAGTTATGGTAGTATAAGAGCAAAGCACTCTCAACCAAAACCAAAATGTAGCGATAAAAATCACAAGGATACTAAAACCAAAAACAGATGCACAACCTAGAGATTCTCTCAATATAAGAAAAAACAATATCAAATTCTAGACGAGATGATTTTTAAATTGATCAAGGTGACACCTAAAATTAGCGAAACAACACTAGTGATGAGGCTAAGTTCAAGAGAAGATGAGAGGTACAATTAGAGTTTGAATTATATTTTTCCTAGTAGAAGAAGAAATGGTTATATATGAGCTACCAAAACAAAATCGTATGAGCGAGCCAAACATCAAAACAACCCTCAATTTCAAACTTAGTATTTCTAAAGTTTTGATTATTTTATCTTCAAATTAGTCCATAATTGAAACCAAACAAAGAATATTGTTATGATTAGGTCCCTAACCCGATTCAAAAACAATCCTTTAATTTTTCTAGCCTTTAGAAAAGGCTTTTGGATTTCGAAACCTTTTTAATTGAAGTAAAAATCAATGGTAGAGTCAAAATCTACTTCAATTAACTTGTTTAAATTAATAGAATCTCATAAATCATGTATAATTAGCAATTTTGGTATTTGATAATTAATTTCTTCAATTACAACTTATTTTAATTCAATTAAACCCTTGGAAAAAATATCTTGTCCAATTAAAACTTGAAGAATTTTTCTTGGTCAACTTGAAAATATTTATTTTTGGATTCTTTGAACATATTTTGGATCTAGAAGTCAGAAATTGAGTTATGAAAAGATTAATCATTCTAAATTACATAGTTGAAAAAATTAGATAATCACAATAATGATTATACATAAATTATCATTATCATTATTATTATTATTAAATGGTAGAGCCTCTAATAAACCTAAAACATATCAATATAATAATGTATTAATATGAAGAAAATCATATTCATTCAAATGTAAAAATAATGAATTTAACTGAAAAAACTATCATTTACAACCAACAACTAAACTATATTTTTTCTAGAATTCAAGAGTAAAATTGTAATTTTACAAAATTGTAGACTAAATTATAATATCTTATCTTCAACCTTAACCTAGATTTACCAACGTGCAATGCTAGTTTCCTCAACAAAAATCTTTCATATTTTCTTTCTAATATTTTACCCAAAATACTTCAAAATATATCAATTAAAAAAAGCACATATTTTCATACTCTATTTTAATTTATATCCATACATATATATTATTTATTACATGAATCAATTCAAATAAAACCACTAACATATCTATCAACATCACATAAACCCTAAGTTTTAAACTTGTGTAAAGGAAATAAACCTATAACTATACTATATAACAAGATAAAAGAAAACTTACTCAAATATAAGGGATACTATGACATATTTGTAAGCTATAATTTGTATAGAAGTATGCAGTTGGGAGAAGGGAAAGAGCATGCATGAGAAAAGGGGAAAATAAAGAAAAAAAGTGCTGGACATGCATGTTTGTATGTGTGTGTATTGAGGTTTTTGGGCTAAACTAAAAACTAACAAATGGGTATGAGTTATTAGGCTAGTAACTTAAAATAATATATGGGCTTAAAGTAAAGGCCTTTGCTATGTTTCATTTTTAATTTGAAATTCTTTAAATATTTTTATGACTATATAAATGAGCGTTTTTTTTTAACAATTCTTTATGATCTTTTTATTAAACTTTATTTGTTTTCTTTCCTCTACATTTCTTTTAAAATGAATTACAAAAAAATCCCATATGACAATTGCATGACTGGTGTGTTCTTATATTTTTTGATATGTCCATATTGAAAATTTTAGAAAAGTTTTTTTAAAAGAGAATTAGAAGGATTTTTTTTTAACCTTCTTTCAAATCATATATATATATTTCTTATATTTTTTAATATGCTTGTGTTAAAATTTTTAGAAATGTTTTTTAAAAAAAATTAGAAGGATTTCTTTTTACCCTTATTTCTTTTTACCCAAAAGAATTCCTTCCAAATTTTTTTAAAAAACTTTTCTAAAAATTTTAACACGAGCATATTAAAAAATATAAGAAATATATATAACCTGGAAGTATGACCTTTTTAGCTATATTTTTAACAAGTTTCATAAGTATTAACAACCATGGTTATTTGTTGTTGTAAAGTATTTAAAATATTATCCAGGTTTTTATATACAAATCTAAAAAATAATCAATCCTTTATACCTACCTTTCTAACTTTCTCAGCTATAACAAAGAATATCCAAGATGAAATAAATATTTTAGAAAAAGAATTTATCATTAATAAAAGACATTTTGTTGATGATTTCTATAGTACTCAAAACTCTGAAAAAATATCTTGATTCTTCATAATTTTTTTTAAAAAATATTATAAATACAAAAAAAGATATTTATGATTTTATTGCATTACATAAAATACAAATCTTATTTTGTGATTAGTTTGAGTTATATTAACCATATTGCAATCCTTTTTACAAAAGATACATTTCCATTATAATCAAGAACAAAACTCTTGTTTGGAACTAGCAAATGGTTCTTCCAGACAACCTAAATATCCTATTTTGATTATTAAGATAAATATATTAATAAGGAAAAATTATATTGTAAAATTATTTTTTTAATGTATTTTATATTATTACTTTTTTTAAAAAAATGAAAAGTTTTGTTGTTGCATGGTTTAAAAAAAATATCAAAATTAAAAACTACCTCACATCATAAAATTAAATATCTAAATATATTTTTTTTTTTTAACCTATCGATATAATGTTTGGATAGCGTTAAAGCTTTTTTAACATTTGCTAGTGCATGTAGTTTTTTATTTATTGTTTATCAAACATGTTATATTTTTAATTGAAAATTGAACTTTTTCTTGATTTAAAAACTATGCTAACAATATTTACAAATTTTCTCTTGTTAAAAATAAATATTTTTATCTGATCCGCGTGAAAGCACGAGCACCCTATCTAAGTTATGTATATATTGCAAATACTCTAACAGTTGCCATGGAAAAAGAAAAGGAAAATAAAGAAATGATAGATAGGGTTGAGATTGTCTTTTAACTTACCCTCCTATATGCAATAGCAGAAAGGGCACTAAGAACTATAATGTAAGCTTTCGTTTATTGACCTGTTGCTTTCATCATATGGCTAAATGAGTTACTATAATATATGTGCTCAAAGGTGAGATTAATTTGTTGGCTACGGGTGGTATATGGCTGCTGATTTTTGGTTAATAGCATAACTAATTTGTTATTTAATGGTTGAATAAAAGAGAGAGAGACCCACTTAGCGAAACCATATCTTTATCAAATTAGAGAGATCTAGAGAAAGAAAGAGAGAGGTGTACACAGGGCAAAAGCTGAGTTGCCTTTGATACTGGTGCATTTGTCCTGCTTGTCAGCACATGCATTCCACTTTCCACTACAAAATCGACTTTGGACCTTAAATTTTACCTCACCTGCAAGAAAAGCATACCTCAATTTCCATATATTTCACACACTCCCCCTCTATATCTCTCCAGCTAGTCGACCAACATCTTCCATTGGAATTAATTGCTTGCATACTAGAAATAGATGCAAATATATATGATCACACCCTCTCTGTCAAACCCTAAAAGAAAAAAAGAACTCTTAAACCTGCACAAACCATTCAAATATATCTCTTTCCTTTTTAATTGATGAGTTCTTCCTCCAGAATTAGCTCTCAGATCATACAAAGCAGATGATACTAGAATCCCTAGCCAATAAACCTTTCTTGATCTCACTCTATTCTTAAACTTCTTTCGGTTTCATATTTTATTTGTGGATCATAACAAGAACCTGGGATAGAAGATGAGAGCAGGAGGTTGTACAGTGCAACAAGCTCTGACGGCAGACGCAGCAAGTGTTATTAAACAAGCAGTAACCCTTGCTAGAAGGCGAGGCCATGCCCAAGTCACTCCTCTCCATGTTGCTAACACCATGCTTTCGGCCTCCACTGGCCTATTTAGAACAGCCTGCCTTCAGTCACGCTCTCATCCTCTTCAGTGCAAAGCCCTAGAGCTTTGCTTCAACGTCGCGCTTAATCGGCTCCCAGCTTCAACTTCAAGCCCCATATTAGGCACTCACTCTCAGCAGTTCCCTTCAATCTCTAATGCCTTGGTTGCAGCTTTTAAGCGCGCTCAGGCTCACCAACGGCGTGGCTCTATTGAAAACCAGCAGCAGCCACTCCTTGCAGTGAAAATAGAGTTAGAGCAGCTCATAATATCCATTTTAGACGATCCTAGTGTTAGTAGAGTCATGCGAGAAGCTGGTTTCTTTAGTACTCAAGTGAAAAGCAATGTTGAGCAAGCTGTTTCTTTAGAAATATGTTCAACAAATGCTCCTTCTGTGAGTAGCAAGTCCAAGGAAAGCAATGGTTTGGTCCTTTCACAATCTCCAACTTCAAGTCAAGTTGGAGCAAAAGCAACAGTTTTAGATCCAATTAAAAACGAAGATGTGATGTGTGTCATAGAGAATTTAGTGAACAGAAGGAGGAGAAGTTTTGTTATTGTTGGAGAGTCTCTGGCCAGTATAGAAGTTCTGGTGAAAGGAGTCATTGATAAGGTTCAAAAGGGAGATGTTCCTGAGGCTTTGAGGGAAGTGAAGTTTCTAACAATCCCAGTTTCTTCTTTTGGCCATTTCTCTAGGGTAGAGGTAGAACATAAACTCGAAGAGCTTAAAATCCATGTGAGAAGCTACATGGGCAAAGGAGTTGTTTTGAACTTGGGAGATCTCAAATGGGCTATTGAGAATAGGGCTAGTAGTTCATCAAGTGAACAAGGAAGGTGCTTTTTCTGTCCAATGGAATACATGATCATAGAGCTTGGCAAATTAGCTTGTGGAATCGGAGAGAATATTAATGGAAGATTTTGGCTTATGGGAATTGCCACTTTCCAAACTTACATGAAGTGTAAATCAGGCCATCCATCAGTAAGTACTGTTTTGGGCCTCCATCCACTTACAATTCCTGCAGGCAGCTTGCGCTTGAGTCTCATCAGTGACAGGTAAACAGTTGCTAAAGTTGCATGTAATTGTATGCATTATCGGGGTCTATATTCTTGCTTTCTATTATTTGAATTTCTTCTAAGCTAAGTAAATGAGTTTTCTTTTTCAAACTGCTTTTAGAAAAGAAAAAAGAAATAGATGTCGGACCAGTGAAAAGAAATGAAGTTCCTACTCCATTTTCCATCTCTTTTGGAAACTCAAAATTCAAGTTAGGTGAAAGAAAAACTATATACACAGAGTTTTAATGTGATTTATAATATGCTAAAATGTAAAAAATTAATCACTTTTTTCTTTGGCAAGGAGAAAGGAAGGAGAGGTATATAGGTTTTTTTTTTTTTTTTGGTCTTTTAGCTTTTATTAATGGGCACCAAACAAGTTGCACTTTTAAAAATCCAAGGAGTTTCAAAGCAGTGAAAAATATCAATTGTAGCTTCATCAACTTCATCATTTACCTTTTTCTATAAATGATCAACGAAGTCTCGTAACATCCTCATTTACCTTCTTTTTTAATTTTTCAGTGATCTACGATGTCAGTCCACAAGCAACAAAGCTGGAAATGGGTCTAGCAGCTGGATTATACATGAAAGCGGGGAAGATAAACAGCTCACTTGCTGTGCTGATTGTTCAGCCAAGTTTGAGTCAGAAGCTCGAAGCTTACCAACTAACACCTGTGACAGTGATTCCACAACTTCTGGCCTTCCTGCATGGCTTCAACAATGCAAAAATGAGAAAAACTTACAAAATAGTGATAATCAGGTAATTATAACTAGTTAATCGCATTTGATTCTTCAATAATTCAAAATTTATACATGTAGTCAGAAGCTCGTAGCTTACGTCTTGAGCGATGACTGTTCTCTAATTTCTCGGTTTCTCTCTTCCAGAACTCTATGTCAATCAAAGATCTTTGCAGAAAATGGAACTCATTTTGCAATTCAATCCACCGACAACACTACTTTTCTGAGAAAACCCTCACATTTTCTTCTGTATCACCTTCTTCTTCTACTTCATGTGACCAGCAATACCCTATTTTTCAACAAACCCACAATGAATGGCCCGTTGTTGAACCGAAGCGGTCACTGAGGGACCACCCTTTCTGGCTTGGTACAGGGACTCTCAACAAGTGCAGCATTAATGAACCAAGTTTGAGAATGTACATTCCAGAACATAAAGATCATACCAAACAATTACCATTTTCATCAAATCCTAATTCTACTCCAAACTCAACTTCATCTAGTGATGTCATGGAAGTGGTGTATCTCCACAAGTTCAAGGAGCTAAATGCTGAGAACTTGAAAATCCTATCCATTGCATTAGAGAAAAAAGTGCCATGGCAGAGAGATATAATCCCTGAAATAGCAGGCACTATCTTGCAATGCCGGTCTGGCATGATAAGAAGAAAGGGGAAGATGAAAAACAGTGAGCCCAAAGAAGAAACTTGGTTGTTCTTTCAAGGAGTTGATGTGGAAGCTAAAGAGAAGATAGCTAAAGAATTGGCCAGGCTTGTTTTTGGCTCCCATGACAGCTTCATTTCAATTTCTTTAAGCAGTTTTTCTTCTACAAGAGCAGACTCGACCGAAGATTGTAGAAATAAAAGATCAAGAGATGAACAAAGTTGCAGCTATATCGAGAGATTTTCCGAGGCAGCATCAAACAATCCACGTAGAGTTTTCTTAGTGGAAGACGTTGAGCAAGCAGATTATTGCTCTCAAATTGGTTTCAAAAGAGCTATTGAAAGTGGAAGAATAACCAATTCCAGTGGTCAAGAAGTTGGCCTTAGTGATGCTATCATCATTTTGAGCTGTGAAAGCTTCAGCTCAAGATCTAGAGCCTGCTCTCCTCCAATCAAGCAGAGAACAGATGGGTCTTATGAAGAAGAAAACAATGCTGGTTCTGGTGCTGGTTCCGGTGCTGCATTAATGGAGGACACAACCCCTTGCATATCCCTGGATTTGAATATTTCCGTTGACGATGATAACATATTGGAAGATCAATCAATTGATGACATTGGCCTCCTTGAATCCGTCGACAGACGGATTATATTCAAAATTCAAGAGTTTTGATGGATAGAAAATAAAAAATCAATCATGTAATATCAGTTGTTTTTCTTTTCTATTTATTGTTGTTTGATAAGTTTTTAGCTTCCCGTAGAGTTCCTAGGGAGATTATGTAAAATCACAATGTATATTATTCTTCTTTCATACTTCTTAACCAGAAAATATTCCTATTTCAATACATGTCGTTTTCCTCCTTTCTAAAAGCACACGGCTTAAATTTTTGAATTAAATGCTTCATTTTACACCAAGAAGCTAGATAACTAATTATATATTCAAAAATAACTGCGCATCGCAATTCATACGAATATGTTCAATTTTAGTTTGGTGCAATGTCTAAGATCCAAGCGAAATTAATTTCATGAGTCTAGAGGCGTTCCCCTTTGAAAATTTAAAGTGATTCCATAGCAAATTACGTTAATTATGCTCTCACTTAACCAAGTGAAGGGTTGCTACAGCACAATAACTTCATCATTATATGCGCCAATAAGAAAAAGGAAGAACATTATCGATTAAACATAGCTGCAACTCAATGTCCTTCCTTTAACTAATAGTTAATGAGCATATATATAAAAACATTCACGTATACCCAGCCAATTATCCCACCATGATTGTCTGCATCTATTATATTGTTCATGATTAAGGGGGCAATGAAAGTGGCTTCTCACTTGGGATAGCACCATGCTAAGCCATCCCATCATGATTAATCTAATTTGCAAATCATAGAGAATCAAACAATAACACCTTTCCTAGTAAATCCGCTTAGGCTTTTGTGGGTGGGGAACAAGGACCTGTGCCTTTGTTGTTCCTTGAATTAATCAAACTACTCTTAATCTAAATATGACAGTAGATTATTGGATGCTTCCAACTAGTATAGTTTTTGACTATCATTTGAAGGGAATCATTTCTTCGAACCAAAAGTTCTAGGATATTGAAGACTGTATATGGATGAAAAGATGGTTTTCTACATAGAAAACACATGGTGACATCAGTAGACGTTCCAATTACTTGTGGTTCTTTTGAATAGAACTTAATAGAAGGGATGAAAATCCAAACAACTTATAGTATAGCTTTTAGATAGGTGACTCACACTTCTTCGCCGTTGGCCGAATCAATTTTCTTTTTAACTTAAAAAAACAATGTTTGAGCACTGCTAATAAATATACTAATATCAATCCAGGTTTATATTTGATATCCTTAACCTGGATCATGAGACTAAAATTAACACATAATGTAAAGAAATTTAAGATGGTTTTTTATAGAAAGAAAACTTCAATTGTGTTACTGTTCTGTTGTTCTATACATGTATATATAGCAGGAAATTATATGGCAAGAAAAGACAATCTTGCACATAATTTCTCCAAGAATCTCACTAGGATTTCAGACTAATAATAATAGAGCATAAAATCATGTCTAATCTAGGTAACAAATAACTTACATTGGGGAATATTATAATGCTGGAATATCTGCAGGATCTCTATATCAATAGATGTAGCTAGAATATCTTCTTCAATATATGTTGTATCTCCTGTAGTATCTTCAATACTTCCCTTTAAGCTGGATTGAGTAGATTAGTAGATCCAAGCTTGCTCAACAACCGGTGAAATTGAGTAGATGATAGTGTTTTTTTGAACACATCAGCTAATTGATCATGAGAACGAACATATTAGGGTTGAATAAGTTTGGCTTGAACCTGTTGACAAATTTAGTGACAATCAACTTTGATGTGTTCTGTATGTTCATGAAATACTGGATTGGACGCCATATGTATGGCAGCTTAATTATCACAAAACAATGTTATACGAGTAACCCTATGAAAATCAAAATCAGCAAGAAGTTGTTTAAGCCATATCAATTCGCAGGCAGCAGAGGCTATAGCACGATATTTGCTTCAGCACTTGACTGAGTGACAACAAATTGTTTCTTACTTTTTCAAGACACCAAATTACCACTAACAAACATATAATAGCCAATGATAGATTGACGATCAAGAGAGTTTCTTGCCCAGTCAGAATCATCATATCCCATAATGTTGTTATGACCATTATGAGTCATAATTATCCCACGACCAATGGTGCTTTTCAGATATCGCAAGATACGTTTTACCATATCAAGATGTTAAACTGTTGGAGCATGCATATAACCACTGACAATACTGATAGCAAATATAATATTTGATCGAGTGATTGTTAAGTAAATGAGTCTTCCAATAATCTACTGATAATAAGTGTAAGAAACAAGAGATTCACTAGAAGAATCCAATGTTACTTTGTTGTCTAAAGGGTTGGCAACAAGCTTCGTGTGTAGCATATTGACATCCTACAATAAATCAATGATGTATTTACACTAATTAAGAAAAAAGCCTTTACGGGAGGCTGCCATTTCAATGCCTAAGAAATATTTCAATAAACCAAGATCTTTGATCGAAAATTGCTGCTGGAGAGACCATTTAAGCTGGGCTATAGAAGCATCATTACTCCCTCTTATAATAAGATCATCGACATATATTAGTACAGCCAGTGTATGATCAGAAATAATTTTGATGAACAAAGAGGAATCTGCAAAGCTTCTTGTAAAACCGAGACTCTTAAGAGCAACGCTTAATTTTGTATGCCATGCATGAGAGCTCTGCTTCAAGCCATAAATAAATTTATGAAGCTTGCAAACCAACATAGAGTTTCCACTGTGGGGATGTCCAGGAGGAAGTTTCATGAACACTTTCTCTCAAAGATCTTCATGTAAAAATGCATTGCTGACATCCATTTAGAAGAGAGACCACCCCTGGTTGATAGCAACTGAAAGTAAAGCTCTAACAGTGGTCACCTTGGCCACAGGAGCAAATGTCTCCTATAATCAACACCAAATTTTTAAGTAAAACCTTGTGCCACTAGACGAGCTTTGTGGCGATCAACTGTCCCATCTGATTTAAACTTTATCTTGAATATGTAATGACATCTAATAGTTTCTTTTCTAATAGGTAATGAGACTATAGTCCACGTGTGATTTTTAGTAAGAGCCTTCAATTCTTCATGCATGGCCTGTCATATAGGCTGTGAATGAGCTTCTTTAAAGTTCTTTGGTACATGAACATTAGATATAGAGGTAAGGAATGCACTATGTGTTGGAGATAGTTGATGATAAGATATAAATTTAGAAATAGGGTACCTCACGTTATAGGTGACAAAGTCTTGCATGCATGATAGCAGTTGACGTGTTCAAATAGAAACTCTTCTGGTGATTGGCAAAGCATCAAGAGCACCAGCTAGTTTTGAGTTACTAATATGGCTAATTGTGGAATTATTGGAATCAATGGCAGACTAAAGGTGAAGTTGTTGGTCAGTCTGTAAGTGATGTTACCACAAAATATCATTATCAAGAGTAGATGCAGGATTAGTTATAGCTAGAAGTTGATGTGGTCCTAGACCATCATTGTTGGGTATGAATCGAGTGGAAGATTGAGTGTGTTAGTCCGAATTGGAAAGAATACAATTAATCATAGGAACAGTAGATAGAAGCTGATTAGTGTTTTTAATACTAGGCAAAGAAAAAAAATTAGACAAAACTTTTCTCTATTTTCCTGCAGTAAATTATGGTGTGCCTTCAGTAAATCTAACATCTCTAGACACATATAATTTCTTCAATAACAGGTCATAACATTTGTATCCTTTTTGGGTTATGGAGTAGCCTAAAAAAATACATTTGTTTGCTCTAGGATCTAATTTCTCATGGTGAGTAGCTGATAAATGCATGAAACAAGTACAACCAAACACCTTGATGTGTGATTGTCTAGAACCTTATTTTACAAAACTTCAAGAGGAGATTTAAATTCCAGCACTCAATTGGGTAAGTGATTGACAAGATAAACAGCAGTAAGGATTCCATATGATCAAAAGTGTTTTGGAACATTCATTTAAAGCATGATGGCACGGGTTTTTTCAAACAGATCATGATTTTTGTGTTTAGATAGCCATTTTGTTGAGGTGTGCCAACATAATTAGTCTGATTCATAATTTCATTAAAATGTAAATATTTTGACATGTCTTTGGACATATATTCGATGCCATTATCAGATCGAAGGATTTTAATATGAGTAAAATACTAATTAAGGATGAATGAATGAAAATCCTTAAAGCAATCAAATACATCATGTTTAGTTTTTAGTAGATACACCCAATTAATTCTAGCGAAATCATTAATGAAAGAGACAAAATACTTAAAACCATCAATATAAGCATAAAAGGGTCCCCATACATATGAATGAATAAGTTCAAAAACATGAGTGGTTTTCGACTTCAAAAGGGGAAAAGGAAGTGGAGTAGATTTCAAAAAATAATAAATCTCATAATTGAGAGGTTCTTGTATTAGGAAGGATTTTATTTTACTGATAACAAACTCTAAAGGGTGCGTTAGTTGACGATGCCATAAGAGGTGCTCATGTGAATGATTAATGGTTGTTTGAAAACTCCTAGGGACTGGAGATTTATAAGAGATATAATAGAGACCATATAGGAAAAATCCTTCACCAATCATCTTCTTAATGACAAGATCCTAAAACACAACCTTGGATGAGGTAAAAATTACTTCACAATTAAGAGTAGCTGTAATTTTACTAATAGAAAGCAATTGAAATGGGAAAAAAGGTAAGAAAAGGACATATAATTCTATCTTATTAGACATTAGGTTGATCTTACCTTTTCCCTTAACATAAGCATTTTTTCCGTCAGCAATAGACATAAAAGTGGGACGAGCGAATGATTTAAAATATGAATACTAGTTAACTTATTAGACATATAATCAGTGGCACCAGAATCAATTATCCAAAAATCATGCAAATTTATAAGTTTTAACATAGTCATGAAAGCAAGCAGTTTACCTTGACCGTTTCTCGGGTCTGTCTCTACTAAAAAATTAGCAAAGTGGCTAAGGAGTGCAGCTAAATGCTTTTGGTCTTAACTAGTTTGTTGATCAAGTGACTTGCCCTAGACTTACTTGTCTTGCAAATAATTTGCAAAATCCGATATCAAGGTTCCCTAAGTATAGGAAAAATCTCAATGGGATTGAAATTATTGTGTGCAAGGTATGACTTAGAATTATTTGCACGTCTTGGTTGCCTCCTGAAATCCTTTACAAATTTAGGCTTGAGTTTAAGGTGTAGAAGCCAGCAACGATCCACATGATGACCAAGATTGTGATAGTATTGGCACTTAAAATCAGGTCATTTCCTTTTGTAAGCTTCATTCTCAGATAGTGATCTATACTAATCATAATCAGCATTTCTGGAACTCATATCTTGTGGCAGTAACTTGATTTCATAAGCACGAGTATCTGACACACTAGTTTCTCGAGTCATTACTTTTCTACATATTTCTTCACATTGAATGGTGGCACACACTGATTTAAAAGTTGGCAATTCTAGGTTCATTAGAATGTGGCTTCGCAGATCTTCAAAATCTGGAATGAGACTCGCCAATAGCTGAAAAAATTTGTCTATCTCAGTCCTTTTTCATAATGTGGTGACATCTGTTATGTGAGGTGTGTACATTTCCAATTCATTCCATAAGTTTTTAAAACTACCTAACAATTAAACAAAAGGTTTGTCTTCTTGGTAAAGGCTGGCAACTTCATAATGGATCTGGAAAATGCTGGCAGAATTATTTTGATTTCTATACATGTCACGAATAGCATCCTATAGATCAGAAGAAGATTCTAAGAAACTAAATATTTCAGTAACGTTTCTTTCTAAGGAGTTGAGAATCTATGACGTAACCAGCTGGTCTTTGGACAACCATTCTTCATATCTCGAATCATTCACTTTAGGAGAAACAGTTGAACCATTGATAAAACCCAATTTAGATCTTCCACCAAGGGCAATGGTTACAGCCCTTAACCAAGAAAGGTAGTTGAACTCATTTAATAATACAGAGCTTAATTTGTTGGAGGTGTTTGTATCATCTGAGTAACTAACTGGTGTAGAGAATTTGGAGCCAACATCAATGGCTTCTTTCAAGTGGCCTTCTATGGCAACACAACTGACTCTGCCTATGGTAAACAAAAAAATTCAAAGAACTTGCTCTGATACCATAAAGAAATTAAAGATAATATTTTACAGAAAGAAAACTTCAATCGTGTTATTATTTTATTGTTTTATACATGTATCTATAGCAGGAAATTATATGGCAAAGAAAGACAATCTTGCACATAATTTCTCCAAGAATCTCACTAGGATTTCAAACTAATAATAACAGAGCATAAAATCATATCTAATCTAGGTAACAACTAAATTACATTAAGGAATATTATAATGCTAGAATATCTGCAGGATCTCTGTATCAATAGTTGCAATTGGAATATCTTCTTCAATATATGTTGTATCTTCTGCAGTATCTTCAATATAATGAGATCACTAGATGTCCCAATTACTTGTGGTTCTTTTATATAGAACTTAATAGAAGGGATGAAAATCCAAACACTTTATAATTTAGCTTTTAGATAGGTTTCTCATGCTTCACTGTAGGCCTAATCAATTTTTAAAAAAACTTAAAAAAAACAATGTTCGAGCATTGCTATTGTGTTTTAAAAAATAAAAAGAATTATATGACTTGAGTCATAGACCCTGTTGGGTCTTGTTGGGTCTAGTAAGATGATATAATTTAAATATTTGATAAAAAGATAGTAATGATAGTAAATGTACTAATGTCAATCCAGGTTAACATTTTGTATCCTTAACTTGAGTCATGAGATTAAAATCATCACATAGAAAAAAAAAATTTAAAGCCTAAGTCTCTACAATCCAAAGTTAAAGGATGAAATTTAAAAAAAAATCCAAAACAAAAAAAAATAATAAAAAGAATGAGGATCAAATTTGATATAAAAATAAAATGATGCAAAATCCCTGAGTCAATCTAAGTTTGAATGATAAACCTACAACATAAATCATGAGGCCGAACTATTCTCATAATAAGTTAAAAAAAAAAATTGAATCCACTATAAATTAACTTAGTGTTAAAGGATAAAATAAAAAAATTAGTATAAAAAAAAACCCAAAGGCAATTCAAACAACCATTTCATACCCATGGTGTGGCTCATAAGACCAAGATCACTATATCAAAACAAATCACGAAGTTCAATTATCAACTAATTTAATGTTAAATAATAAGATTGAAAAAAGAATAACAATCCAAAAAATAGATCCAAAGCAATAAAAAAAAGAGGTAAAAAGTTGACAAAAAAACAAAAACATAACAATGCAAAACGTAACCAGATTCAAGTTAACATGACAAATCCACGATCTGGATTGAGACGATGAGTTATCCTCATAAAAAGCAAATAAAGAAGCTTAATCTTTAATAAACTCAATATTAAAGGATGAATATTAAAAAAATAGTGTTAAAAAACAAGAAAAAAAAAATCAAAATCAATCCAGGTTAACATTTCATACCTATTATTACCCGGTTTATGAGATCTAGATCACCACACTAAAAAAAAGAAAAACTGCAAAGCCCAATTCTTAACTGATCTAATGTTGAGGAATGAAATCAAACAAAAAAACAATTTCAAATAAGGATCCAAAGCAAAACAAAAAAAACAAATAAAGACTAAGTTTGACATAAAAAATGAATTAAAATGATGAATTATGAAATTAAAAAACAAATTCAATTAAGAAAATAATATATAAAATAGAAAAAAAAAAGAGGAAATACAGTAAAAAAAAAAGGAATAACAGTAAAAAAAAATGAGGATCATATTTATATAAAAATCAAATGAAACCAAATGGTAATGGATGATATTGAAAAAAAAATAAAAAATAGATTAAAAACAAATAAAGAGCAATTTCTCTCCTACTTTCCTAAATGGACTCTACAGCCTCTATAGCCAATTTCTCCTTCGCCATCGGTTGTGAGGCCCCATCGGCCACCCATCTAGAAGCTATTGTTGATGGTGTTCTTCCTCCACAACAGCAGCCTTCCCTTTCATAACAAGGCAATGACTCTTCGCAAATTTTTATCGTTCCTCTCCACATTATGGGAACACAAACTCCTGTTATCGTTCCTCTCTCAAACACCCACCAAGTTATTTCATTGAAACTTACAAACACAAATTATCTTTTTTGGTGAATGTAAATGAAGCCTATCTCCTTGATCAAGGTGTTTTTCACTACATTTACGGCTCAGTGATGTGTCCTCCATCTCATATTTTTGACAGTTTTGATGGTTCTTCCTTTACAATCAGCCTTTCTTTTCTTTGTTAGAAGTAACAAGATCAACTTATTTTGAGTGTATTACTCTCCTCCCTTTCTGTAGATGTGTTGTATCTCGTGGTAGATTATTTTACCTCGTATTGTGTTTGGCACACTTTTGAGAAAGAACTTGCATCTTTGTTTAACTCTCGTATCATATAACTTCATTGGTCCTTTCAGGATCTTCAACAAAGTGACTTATCAGTTTGTATACACATACAGCAAGCCAAATCGTTATTTAATGAATTGGTTGCTATTGGTAGTCCCATGTCCCTTAAAGACTTCAATTTCTATGTGTTTTGTGGCCTTTATAGTGAGTTCAAAGACTTGATAACGAGCCTTATAACCAAGGCAGAACTGTTGTCATATGCTGATCTTCGCAGCCACCTTCTACCCATGAATTTCTGCATAATAACTCTTTTTATTCCATGGATACCGCTCCCTTTCTACTGTCTTTTTCTTTACCGCAACAGCCATCATTACTGCCAACACCACAACCTAATTTTAGCCATAATAAAGGTCGTTCCTGTGGTAACTAATGTCCCTACAACAACTGCTACAACTACTAACTATGTGGTCCCCTTACTTATGACTGGAGATTAACCAACTAGCAGCAAAACATGCACAACGCATAGGCTTCCCAGTGGTTTGGATAGCAGCATGTATGCTATTAATTGTACTCTAACTTAGATCATATAGCTCTATATTATCCCTAATTTCACCGCAATTCCCAACAACTTCATGATCATCTTGTTGTTGGGAATGTCTCTACTGTGACTTAGTTCCCCAACACTAGCATGAAGCAACATGTCACACCTAATATCACAAATCTGACCAATTTTGCACCCTAGATTAGTAATGATCATTTGCATGTTGATGATGGTAAGGGCCTTGACATATCATATATTGAACATACTACATTACATTCCCCAAAATGCATCTTTACATTATCTAATATTCTTTATGTGTCTTATATTACTAAATCATTGTTGTTTGTTCAGAAATTCTACCGTGATAATCATGTTTATTTTAATTTCACACTTCAATATTTTATGTTAAGGACCTCATCACCAAGGAATTTCTTCTTCTTTTTTATCCGAGTAATGATGGTCTTTATATCCTCTCCGAGTTTTCTTCCATGTCAGTTCCTCAAAATTTTTGGTCTCCTTGCATCTCCACAACTTCTGACCTATGGCATCGTCGATTGGGTCATTTAACCCCTTATATTTTAGATCTATTAGTTTCTAGCAATAAAATCGTATGTTCTTCTAGATATTCTCTAACTTAGTGTCAAGCTTGTCCTTTAGGCAAGTTATCACATCTGTCTTTGCGACCTACAGGTCATAAAACTATTGCCTTACTTGATTTAATATTTAGTGATGTTTGGGGTCCTATCTCTATGTTTTCCTCTTATAGCTTTCATTACTTTATTATCTTTATTGATGCGCATACTAAACACATTTGGAATTATCCGTTTGTTGCTAAATCTGATGTGTTTTCCGATTTCCAAAGGTTTGAAACACTTGTTAAACATCAATTTTCACTTAGAATTAAATCTGTTCAAACTGATTTTAGCTTGGTGAATATCATAAGTTAAATACATTCTTTCAGACCATTGGTATTCACCATCGATTAATTTTTTCTCATACTTATAAATAAAATGGTATCGTTAAGCGTCGTCATTGACATATTATCGAAACTAGCCTAACCTTTTTAGGCCAGTGTAGTGCACCTTGCAATTTTAAAACTATGCTTTTGAATCATTAATTTATCTTATTAATCACATGTTTATTCTTGTTCTTCAAAATAAATCTCTGTTTAAGTGTCTATTTCATTATGCTCTTGATTATAATTTTCAACGTTCTTTTAGGTGTCTTTATTTTCCTTTATTGCGTCCATACCATGCTCACAAATTAGATTTATATTCTTCACCATGTGTGTTCTTAAGTTATAGCTCATCTCATCTTGGTTATCATTGCTTTAATTTAGTTTCTCAATGTATTTATGTTTCCTGTCATGTTCGTTTTCATGAAATTATCTTTTTTTTTGTGAGCTCTAAACAGATAATACAAACCCCAGCACCCTTTATACAACCTAAACACCTCCCACCCTAGTAGCCTCCTAAATTCCTTCAGCCTACCACTTTCCTAATCGATCCAAACAATACTTTGGTTCTGCCCTTTGTAGCACCCCTCCAGAACCTCTCTTTACCCACAGCCTCTACCTCCACTTCACCCTCATCTAGCCCTGTTATACTATTACCAACTGTTTGTCTTTTAAATGATCATTGTGTAGGAATAGGCTCCCCATCGCCAAATGCCCTTGTCTTCAAATCTTCAGTTTGCTACCCAATGCAATCCCTCCACTACCTCTCCTGTAGGTCTACAGCTATGTGTCAACCTTTCCTCTTATCCTCTCTAGCAACTTTCAAGTATTGGCTCTTCTTATACACGCCCAGCTGCTCACTAACATCTCATGGTTCTTCATTAGAAACAGCCCAAGATAGCCCTGTCCATTACCACCACCTTTGTTGCCTTCATTAATTAGGTAGTGTCTTTTTCTACTCATGAGCAACTTGTTTTTAATGATGCTAACAAGTATAAGGTGTGGCATGTTGTTATGCGCAAATAAATTCAGGCCTTACGCGTGATTAGTACTTAAAAGTGCATTTTTGTGTCATTTCACCCTTCCATGAATGTTGTTACTAGTCGGTAAGTGTATTATTTAAAAGTTATTAAATTAAGTGATTTTCTACTGGAAATAAAATAGACATAATGATTCTCTAACGAGATACTCCGCATACTAAGATATTTTCTTGAAGAAGTCACATATTGTGTACTTAGTACTTAGTTTAGTATTTTTTTTATTTTTTTATAAATTTGATTTATGCTATACTTTATTGACTTGACTCATTTCATATTTGCATGTCCTCAGAAATTGAGAGTAGGTGCAAATTCTCCTAATTTATGACCCATCATACAATTTGTTATATAAATAGGTAAATGCTCTTTCCCATATAGCAATAGTATGGCCAATCATTGTGGGTATAATGATAGATGTCCGGGACCACATTACTATTAAATTTTTTTTGCCTTTGTGTTAAGTTTATTTACTTTTCTTAATAAATGATTTGCTACAAAAGGATTTTTGATGTATAGTGCGACTTGTCAGAGACATTGGGTCATTATGGGATTTCCCCGTTCACTACCCCGATCGAGATATCCTCTGTTTCACCAAAGAAGGATTGATTAAATCATCCAAAAATTAGAGCATGAAGTGGCAATAAAGTGCAATTAGATCTATGGTTTGGGGGAATTCATATTAATATTATCAATTAGAATAATTTATGGTTAGCTTGTTTGGACCAATAAAATGAAGTATTCAAGCTCTGCTTAGAAAAACCCAATTAGTACTATATCTATAATTAATATTTGTATCATATTCTATAGGCGGCATAGAGGAAGAAGCACTACGCTTAGGGATCAACAACATGAAAACTTTGCTATAAATTTCCCCTTTTTCCTTATTGGGATCGGACTAAGAAGAATGGTTGGGACAATAAATATCTATCTCATTCGTGTTTTAGATACCCATATAATCATCGAAGACGGTTAAAGTGACTAATTCCTAGAAATTAAGGGATGTTAAGGACAAAGAAATTCTTGAAGTTAACGTAACATTTTTCTATTTTTATATAGTACCACATCTTGGATGTTAAGAAACGATCTTTTGCAGGAAGGTTAAGTGTACAACAATAAACGTAGATCTGATGGCAGCATTAAAAAGTATAAGGCACTTCTAGTTGCTAGATGTTTCACTCAATAAGAAGGTATTGATTACTCTGAAACCTTTAGTCATGTTATCAAACAAGCGATTAGAAAATTATAATTTCATATAATTGAAAAATTCATCAGCTTGATATTCGCAATGCCTTCCTCAATGGTGTTCTTGATGAGGAGGTCTACATGAAACAACCTTCAAGTTTTGTTGATTCTGCTCTCTCCTCTTATATGTGTCATTTGCATCGGTCTTTATATGGTTTAAAACAGGCTTCGCAGGCTTGGTACACTCATTTGAATGATTTTCTGTTATTTATTGGTTTTTATTTCTTTGATGTGGATACCTTATTTTTTATCTTCTTTGTTTGTACTGATATTTGTTACATTTTGGTTTACGTTGATGATATTCTACTTATGGGTAACAATTATCTTCTGCTCTAACACATATAACTATTGAGCTCAGAATTTAAGCTTCGTGACTTGGGTTCTGTTCATTGTGTTTTGGGCATTGAGTTCAGCCTGTTAGTATGGGTTTTATGCTCCGACGGCATAAATATACACTTGACATCATCATTCGGGCTGGTCTGTTATCTTGCAAATCTGTTGATACTCCTATCTCTACATCCAAAACTATTGTTATGCTAGATCCCTTGTTTTCTAATGCTACACGTTTTCATCAAATTATAGGTGCTCTTCAATATCTCACTTTTAAGCGCCCAAATATGTGTTTTGCTGTTAACAGAGTCTGTCAATTTATGTATGCTCCTACAGATTCTCATAGGGCTGCTGTTAAACACATATTAGTTATCTTAGGGGAACAACATCACATGTCCTATATATTACTCGCAGTTCTTCCTTTGCCTTGCATAGTTTTACAAATGCTGATTGGGCAAGTAGTGTTGATGATAGAAAATCTATGGGTGTTTATCTTGTGTTCTTTGGTCATACACTAATTTTATGGAAATTAGTAAAAAAACATAGAGTTGCTTTTTTTTCTACTGAAACCGAGTACAAAGCCTTAGCTGATGGCACTATGAAGGTTATCTAGCTTCAGTATTTATTAACATATCTCTAGATTCTATCTGCTTCTACTCCTATCATCTGGTGTGACCACCTTGATGCTAGTTATTTGTCTTCAAATCCTGTTTTTTATGCTCCTATTAAATATGTTGAGGTTGATTATCATTTTGTCTAAGATAGAGTTCCAAAGAAAGAGCTTCAGATTTGTTTTATTTCTTCTCAAGATTAACTTGCAGATGTCATCACTAAGCCACTTCCTACTGCTTCATTTATTGCTTGTCATTTAAGCTTTGGGTTGATCTTTCACCCTCAATTTGAGGAGGCATACTATAAATTATACCTATATAGAAAATATTATAGTCATGCTCTTATATGGTAACCTCCATCATTACTATTGTATATTGCTCTACACATATATATAGAGAATGTTGGCTAACCAATAGGTTAAGTCTCCTAACTATTCTCAACTATCATATTACCTATAAAGCAAGTTAATGGATTTTATTTGCGAATGAAAAAATGATCATTTTAATATGAAAATCCATAATGTGTAAGTATATGCACAATGAAAAGTTGAGATTTTTTATAATAAAAATTTAAAAAAAAAATCAAAGAGTGTAAATCTAAACGATTCATAGTTAAGGGGATATTTGTACATGCTAGACTTAGACCAACCCATTCAAAGATACCTAATCAACTTAATTGAACAATTGTGAAGTTGTTTGTTGATCATAATTGAATAAGAAATAAAACTCAATTTCAAAACATAAAATAAAAAATATAACAAATCATTGTTTGTGTGATTATGTTTTTCTATATATTTTATGCATATTTAATTTAAATTCTTAACTAATTTTAATTTAAAAAAAAAACTATGAGCTTAATAAAAAAGGTTTAGGTGAAAGAAATACATAATTGAATTCTTATAACATCATTAAAATAATTAAACAACTTAATTGGTCAGTCTTCATTAAAATAATTAAACAACTTAATTAATCAATCTTTTATATAGGTTGATCTAGGATGTAAATTCCCTTCTAGCTATTGCAAGCCTATTAGGATGGCAAGAACCAACAACAGTAAACACTATAGGGGAGCATTCCAAAAGAAAAGAAGATGACCCCAAAACACCTTTCACAAACCACCACCCTCACAACAACCTTACTTCTTCCCAAATATTCAGATCACCTTGTTATCTATACACAACCCTCTCCTTCCCCTTGTTACATCCTCTGTATCTTTCCCTAAAAACCCTGGCCTCACACCTTTTACCACCATCTCCATTCATCTAGAGCATGCTAAGTTGCTCTTCGAGAGATTTCCTTCATAGGTGGAATATCAAGATCTGAATAAAGGCCTTTATTAAGCTTGGTTAGGTTACCAAACTCTTTGTATCTAAGAGAAAAACTACTTATGAAATACACCTTGGTTTTGTGGATATCATGCCCCCCTTATCTATTTCTTATCTTTATGATCAAGCCAATAGCATATGGTTTGATACCTATAAAATGAGGGTCAATCTAGCTAAACACCATCCTTTCAAACCTTTTTCTCTAACCCTAAAACCTATGCACAAGCCTGTCACATCTCATAATCTTAAGTTCCTGTTAAGAGATATTAGATCATTTACTGAGGTACTTATAGCCTCAAAACCCCAAATAGCCACTAAGAAAAGGAGAATGGTATAGTATGACTCCATGGATAATGATGAGGATAAGGAATGGTTATATCAAAGCTTGGTAAGAAATGTTTTGTCATATATAGATGTATCAACTCTAGAGGCAACAATCTTAAAATTAGTTGATAAAGTTGTGAGCTTTAGATTTTTAAGGGTTAGTCAAACAATCATTACCTTTATGGACCGGATAACTTTGAAGAAAGAACAAAAGAATGAGGGATCTGTTTTGAAATCACTATTCAGTAGCCTCAGGCAGTGGAAGGAAGGATTGGAGCTTATGATAGATTTGCTTAGATAATCATCTTAGATTTACCAATGGAAGGTTGGAACAGAAACTGTTTCGATATTCTCTTAGAAGGCTTAGGCAATATTATTGGCTATAACACAACATGTGTTAGCCAAGGATCTATATATGGTATTAGAGTTTTTATTAGCACCATAAAGTTAAAACCTTTGTATGACCAAGTTATCCTTAAGCTTGATGGAATACAGGTTGAGGTCATGTTGAAAGAGATAAAGGGTGGGTTCATCCCTTTCCTCACAACAGTCAAACACTTTATGGATGTCTCACTTTATACAGAATTCGTGCTCTTTTATGATGAAGAAAAGGAAGATTTTTCAAAAACTAATTTTGCAACATCAACCCCTAGAGCTACAAGATGAAATGTTGAGGTTGAATCCAATTTCAATTATATGTTAGGCAGCTAAAATCATATTGACAATACATGCTTTAAGCCAATCAAACCACCTTTGTAATTGTTTCCAGAAATTACAAAATTATACATACATATAGCTTTATCTAGTGAGCTTATGTACCATACTGGTAACCACTCGGCCTTGGTGCTTTATAACTATAATGAGGTGGCTACAACTGTTTATAAAGATGAGGATGTGTCACAAGTTGCTTGGTTTATTAAGGGAGATGGTTTGGATCAAAAGAAAGGTTACAATAGTGGATAATTGAAGAAGATAGGCTGGGGAAAAAATAGTAGAAGACTTCTAGTATGGGTTGGTTAACAAGTGTTAACTCAAACATTGGGTCATCTTTTACTAATTTCATTGCCTATATTGTTGATCCAAGTAAACTGTATGATCTGGAATTTAAAAACAAGAAATCTCAAAGAAAGAAATATAAATTCTCACACATAAAGCACCCTCACTTAAGAGAAGAAAATCACATAAAATAGGAAGCCAAGGTTCTAAGCAAGCCGAGATAGGGGTTATTGAGTAATCACTTTCTGATAATAAAATCATGAATAGAAATGAAAACCAAAAAAAAAATGGATTTTCTAGCATTTAAAAAAATTGCACTTTTATCCACTGATTCTTTGTTGACTTATCTTTTGGTCCTTTTAGTTTTAACATTTTATATGTTGATCCAAAACTTCATTTTATTTACATTTTAGTTCTTATATTTGGGAGCTAAGAGAAAGTAATTGAAAAATAGAGGCAGAGAGAGAAAATCGTTGGTTTGCTACATTCTAGCAAAATATATATATATATATATATATATATATATATATATATATATTTGGTGTAAATAGGTTCTATTGGATGAAAGGAGTTCCATTAAAAAAAATTTACCCTTTATCTTGTTCAAAAAAAAAATAGATTCGAGATTAGGATTTTTTTTAATTAAAGTATTTTCTTGGTGTTTTGGCCAATTAAATGTTAGTTTGAGATTATATACAAGTTTATTAAGGTTTATGAGGTGTTCTTAGATGATTTTTTTTTTAATCAATTTATGTTGGCTTTCTAACAACCTTAGATGGCCAGAGTCACATCAATAGATGATATGTCATCCACCAATTCAAAAACAAAATGAAGAGTAAAACATATAGTCGTATTCTTACAAGCTCGTGCAAGTCTAGCCTTCTTTTTATAGACAACGCATAATAGCCCATCCAAGTCCAAGTGTCTGACCTCTTATGACTTTTATTTTTTTATTTGTTCTTGTAATTTTAATTGAATTTCATTCAAAATAAAATTAATAAAAAATAAATTTAGGATATTAATTTATTAAATACCATTTAATTTTTAATTTTTTAATAAAATTATAGCATTCTTTTAATAGCAGTAGCAAGTGTTCTTTTTGTATAGTTCTTCATGATATTTTTTATGTTTTATTCTGACACTTTTATGTGCGTGTCTATTTTTATTATCGTATAATTAAATAAAAAAATTCAAAAATTAAATTCATTAAACGTAATCAAATTCATAACTCAAGTTATGGGTAGGTGAGTTAACCCGAGTCAATACGAAACATTGTAGTGCTAATATTTGAAAAAAAAATATAACAACAACATCATGAAAATATTATTTAAATTCAAATAAAATTTTAACCAGGTTGACTGGCAGTGTTTAAATCTGCCATGTTGAATAGATCACATCAAGTCAACTTCAAGCCGATTTAATTTGAAATAGGTTTGGGTAAAGGCCCAACCTAGCAAGTCTTGAGTTTTAATTGAAATTCATTACAATAAATTAATTTAAAATATAATTGTGATAATATTTTATTAAATATTTTTCAATTTTTACTTTATTTTTGAATAATATTTTAGCACTTCTTATAGCAACCACTATTTCTATACAATGTTTTATGATTTTTTTTGTTTTTTTCTTGAATTTTATTTGGTTGTTTTCTTGCTCATGTTCATATTTTTATCATTTAATTAAATAAAATAGATTCTAAAAAAAAATTATGAAAAATAACCAAATTTTTAACTTGGTTAGTGAATTTGATAGATTAACTTGTATCGATGTAAAACACTATCTTCTCAATATTTTTTTAATTCAAACAATACTATCTTAAATTATTATTATTATTAGTCAAACGGTGTTATATTTGGTCTTATTATGTCAACCAGGTCATATCATGTCAACTACAATTTAGTTTAATTTTAAAGTTAGGTCTAGTAAGGGCTAAGTTGAAGGGTCTCCACGTAAACCCACTAGGCCAGATCAAATTTAATAATATGACTAAAATATCTCTTGCATCAATACCCAAACTAGGTATTATTCTTATATTTTTTAATACATTTGCGTTAAAATAATCATAGAATAATTTTTCTATTTAAACTTGCTCTTATAATTTTCTAAGTTAATTTATTTCAATAAAATTAAAATTATTACTTTTCTTTAAAAAATTGAAATATAATTAAATAAAAGAATCAAATGGGTCCTTGTGGTATAAGATTAGGTCTTTTAATTTGTGTTTATCTCTTAATTTCTTGATTTAATCTTTGGTCATAGTTATCATCTCTTTTTAATATTTATTGTTGCATAAAATTATTGATTTATTTTATTAAACACACCAATCAAATTCTGAGCTCACAAATAATTTTTTTAATTAAAGAAATTAACAACACTTTTCTATTCTATTATTTTTTTAGTTAAAACATAATCCTTGATCCGACTCATAGTAGAGTGTGAGTAAGTTGTCTAATAATTCATTAAATCAGTTCTTTGAATTTTTTCTAATATCATCTCTTTGTAAAAAATAATTTATCATATACATAATGTTACCAATAGTCTCCCCATTGATTGGGCAAAAGCTTCAATTAAACCCCCAAATGCTAAATTCAGCAGAAGTTCTATAGCATTGCAAAAGTAATTATCAATTCATGTTTTACATTCTCATTTCGAAAAAAGAGAACGATAAGAAAATGAAATATAAAATCATATCTAAACCTATAAAAAATAAAAATATTTTAACCTAGGCTAAATTTTTCTCTCTCTCTCCGTGTTGGTAATAACTTTTTGAGTATTTCTCCTAAATTCAAATTTCTAAACTATATATTTATTTTAATGGAAGCTTAATTTCTTCTTTCTGTACCGTTTTCTTTCCTTTTCAATACCGACATATGATGTGATCTAAACAAGAAAGTATTCTACCTTATTGCTGCGAAGACTTTATAGAGAAATGTCCTAGAGCTCTTTACTTAAGCAGAATGATTAATTATAATAGTTGATGTAAATTTTCCAACCCATTAAAAAAAGGTTCTAGCCAATAATCTATGACTTTTTCTTTTCTTCTTCTTTTTTTTTTTTTGGTCATCCAGAGGTTTGCTGAGTTTTAGAGTTACATAATATATAGGGACAGCCCTCTTCCAATATATAATATTAAACAAATTAAAATCATTAGACTATACATTCTTAAATGTCTAATTATAATAATTTCCTGATGGCGTTCTATAAACCATAATCAAACTATGATTTTTTTTATAAAAAAAAAAGGGTTGGAAACCTAAACAAAAAAAAAAAAAAAAAACCATAGTTTGATCATGGTTTATAGAATGCCATCAGGAACGTTAGGAATGCATAAAGTAAGGTTAAGAGTATGATCCATAACGTAAGGGTTGTGCAAAGGAGAAGCACCTTTTTCTGCTTTAGAAGGAAAAAGCAAAATCTTCTATGAAATATCAAAAGAGCACTACTTTTCATGCTTTGTGATGCGTTTTGTGAAAAAAGAAAATAACTTTACTTTCTTTGATTTTCGTAACCAAACATTCTCATCTTTGGAAAGCATAGAAAAGTTACGGTATGAGGGTTCAAAATAAATGAATTAAAGTGAAAGTAGAAAAATAAAGGATTAAGAATAATAATAAATAAATAAATAAATAAACATAGATAAGCATCTCTTCTTTAATCCTTAAAGATATTGCTACTTTAGAATCACAAAAAGATCATTATCTTGACAGCTTTAAATCAAAACTCTTAAGCATAAGAAGGGAATTTGTCGCTTCTTGCTTTAGCAAAGATTTAGGGTTTTGGGAACAGATGCATTCTTTTGGAGGACAAAAGTGGGTTTGATGAGTTGCAAACTCTCATCGCTCTTCTTTTGAACTAAATCCAACTTATTTATATTAATATTCTCTTCTTCTTTTCATTTATCTCTTTATGCACTTTTCTTTGATTTCTTAAAGGAAGAAGCCACCATCTTAGACTTCTTCTTTTTCTCCTTACTTTCCTACCAAATATTTTTGTTTTTTGTTTGTGTTTAACGTGGTGGCAACATTCGTTACTCTTGTTAAGAGTATAGAAAGTTATAGAATATATCATGTGCATTATGACTAGATTCATATTGCAACTGCTTGATTGGTTAGTGTAAGGTGTATTGTACTCTTAACACTAATATATTATCATAGGTGAATTGATTATATATTGATATAGACGGAAGCTAAAAACAACAAAAACTAAAGAAAAAATACAAGAATTTTAATAAGAGAAAGAGACTGTAAATTTGAATTCTAAAATTGTGTTTGTTTTTGAGGTGGTTTTATAGTTATGGTTTAAAAAAATAAATTTTAAAAAAGTATGGTTAGGTATAGTTAATTGGATATAGATATGTGTTTTGTAAAAATTATTGTTTAAGTTTATATATAACAAAAAACATGTATAAAATATTTGGTTTCGCAAGTTTTATTTTCTCTTAAATAATAATATTTCAAGAAGTTCACAAAACCTTAAATAAATCAGAAATCCTGGCTTAACTAGAAAATAAAATAAAAATCTAAAATTACAAATCTTTAAGTAGGTCAAAAACTCTACCTAAACTAGAAAACAAAATAAAAATATGAAATTACAAAGGAAAAAACTAATAAAATCTAAAAATAATAAAAACAAACATAATCGGAATCCTGGTGTAAGATTTTGAAAATCTAAGGATCTAACGGTCGGAGTAATAATTCCTAAAAGGTATAACCCTTTTGAGTTGTTATTTTGGTTTAGCGCAGCCACACCTTCTATTGAACCTAAACTTATCTTAATAGTTCATAAATATCTTAATCTTTATCATATATTATAATTAGTTTTTTATATTAATTAACATTTGACTATGTTTATAAAATAATTTCTTAATATAAATTCATATGAAAGCTTTATTAATCATGATGAAATAAAAAATAAGATTAATAGCTTCATTTGTTGAGATAATTTGTTGATCAATCTTTAAATTTCTAATTGAGTCTATCTTTAAATTCCTGATTGAGTCAATTTTATGCTTAAATATATGTTAAACTTTCAATCTATTATTGCAGTAAGATTTTTAAGTCAAACCACACGAATTAAATCATATATGAATATTTTTTTATTCCTAAAATATTACATAACTAATTATGGTGATTTAGACTAAAAAGTTTGACAAAATAATATACTAAAAGGTAAAAACTAACATATATTTAAGGATGCAAGGATAGATTAGAGAACTGCGTACAATCAGATTGAGCTATTACCTTGAAAACTAATCATGTTGTTAATCTGTACGGCGTTAGTGATAAATTTATTGGTTATAATGACTTGTTATCAATTTCAACTCTAATTATTCTCAAAGAATTCCACTATAATTAATCAGGAATCAACGAGGAACTCAGGTCTTAAAACACTTCCAGAGTATGGAGTGATATTTTTATTGGCTTCAAAAAAATCAAATTGCTCCGTTCGTGTATAGAGAAAACCTTTGTTTAATAGTCCTTGTCTAAGATTTGTTAGCAATTATATATGCTCTTTTGATTATGATACTACTTAATTATCTGGTTAATGCACCCAGCAAGAAACGCTGGGTTGTGTAACCAAAGATATGCGAGCATATGGAATCTGATTTTCCCTCAAAAGCAGGAAGATATAGCTAGTTTGTGTGTATGATTTAGAAAAAATATATGGTTTAATAATTATAAATTGCAGAAAGTGGGTGTTCCTTTTAAAGCAAAGCTCCTCGCTTTTTTCAATCCTTGTGGCTAGAATTTAACCTTCTTTACCAGGCTAACTTTTATCTATTCAACTTTTTGTACATTAACCTTTTTCACATAGGATACGTTATTATAACGTAAATGGAAAAGGTGGGTGCATTAATTTGTAGCCAATGAGCAATATATAATGGGTGGAAAGGTGACATAGAATAGAATTAGGAAGTATACTAATTTATAGTTCAATTCGTTTTCATTTGATTGAACTTTGAATCATCATCATTCAAAAGTTATATGTTACAAGTAACTTAAAATAAAAATGGATTTAAGTTCATAAACACTGTGTTTGATAATAATTATTTAAAGTGATTTTCTTGGAAAAACAACGTAATTTAAATTATAATTTATAAGTTAGAAGTTAGAATTTTTAATTCTTTAAATAAAAGATTTAACTCGATTTTGTAACAAACTATTGACATAAGTTAAAAATTATTTCTATCCAAATATATTTATGATTATTTTAATAAATAATTAAAAATAACTTAAATTTATTTATAAGATTCATACCAGATATAACCTTAATTTGATTTGATTATTGCATGTGGTTATGAAACATATACGTGGCACTTTCCATTCATCCCTTCAGTTTCAGCATGTTCCACGAAGACTCTGTCTTCTTTATCGACAAGAAAAGAAAATCCCACGATCGATTCTACAATGTGTGTGCGTGTGTGTGTGTGTCTCAATTAAGGCCACGATTATAGGATGTGGGTTTCACGCTGCTAACAACAGTGTTGAGAAACACATCAGCAAGTCCCCAGATAAGCTTGCAATCAAGAAATCAATACAACAACTGCTAGATTAATTACATTATCACAAGCCATATATCATCATCATCATCATCATACCATCAGCAAAAAAGAGGTGAGAGCGCAGGTCCAGTAGGAGAGGTCTCCACGTACAGGTTTCCATTTTCATTACGATTAACCTTCCTCTCAATTAAAAGAGAGAGCTTCCCCATACTTTACCGCTCAGTGATGGTGCTCCAAAAGTGGAGACTAATGGTGAGAGGTTGGTGGAAGAGTGTATGTCTGTGGCGGAGAGAGTATAAGAGGAAACGAAATGCTATTGCTGTCTAGCACTATTGAAATAGTAGTGATGACTAAGTGACCAACTAGACTGAAAATTAAGAAATTAGAAAGAAATAATGAAGTTTTAATTTTAAATGAACAGAACCAATTGAAGTAAAGCAAATTAATTAGCGTGAAAGGAAAAAAAAAGTTGATAAAACGTTTGATATACATGTCATTTCACCAGAACACGAATAGCGGCACTCGAATATGAGAACTAAGCCGAACTAATGAGTTTGCTCATAAAGATTTTTATTGAAAAGGAACTAAGAAAGCTTATCCGGAAACTGCACCAACTAGGAAACCTTTTGAACGAGGATTCTTGTGCGTGTGAGATTTGAAACGCACATGAAATTAATTCCCTGTTCTTTGGTCACTTAAGACTCTGGCCCAGTGCCCATAAACTAAGCCAGAGTGGAGCCTTCTCGCACGTACAAAGTCTCAAGGTCCTCGAGCATTGTCTCAACAAGGGGGATAATAAAGGGGTTTACGTCACTAGAGGGTCCTAAAGTTGCCGAAACTTGAGTCGTGAGCCTTACGGGATAAGAGACATACTCATTAAGGTAAACCACCTTCGTGCTTTCTTTGAGCCAATGGAGTTATTCCTCCCTAGCTTCTTTTCTTTTCCCCATCTTTAACACCCGTTGTTTCTTTTACTTTGGAAACCTTTTCAATCCCACCATAAATATGAATGCGTAAATAACTTTTGAACACTAATCATATAGTTTTATATATCCTTCTTAAGATATGGTTTCATCTTCAATTCTTTTCCTCTACAAATAATGGTGATTCTTTTCCACATCTGCGATCACTTTCTTTGTGAGATTTTTAAACATATTTCCTTAATGGGCCTAGTGCTTTTGCCTTGACGAGTGGTGGTGCTATTTTCCAACGTTCTGGAGCTGATCAATCCCACGGACCAAGTGGTTAAATCTCAGGCATGCATCGCTCCATAGTGCTAGCTGTTGCCTGGACTGGATCTAAACATATCATGCATGGAATTAGCCAGGCCATATTAATGTCTGGTTTTAATTGCGGGGCATTTAATAACTAATTTATTTTATTTTCTTGAATTTGAGCCTGTATATTTATACATGTGGTGGAAGTTATGTCCTCATTATAGGGCATTTTAGTTTATAAGACTAAGATGTTGTCTTAGCAAAGCAGTATGGATCCTGTGATGAAAATGAGTTTGTTCACCGAAAGCCAACAATAGTAGTATCTTTTCTAATCGGAATATAATATTAGGCTGGCAAGCCTCATATAACTTGATATGAACTCCATATATACGAATAATTAAAATTTTTTAGGCAATTTTGGCTCTAGAAAAATAGTCGGTACTGGCTTTGTGGCATTATAAGCCTGAATTCTTGAGAAGAAGTGTATAGTAGTAAGAATTATTATGCTAATTTTACTTCAAAGGATGTCGTTTAAAGATGTCTGTGCTATTACCTGAACTTCACATCCTGTTTTTTGTTTTTTCTGCCCACACTAAAATTCAAACACTACCTTTTTTTATTCTTTTTCTGGGTGGATTAAATACTACCTGTAATGTTTTCTACCGAGAAGTTTGAGGGCATGATATTTTTACAGTAAAGAGTATTTTAGCCTAACCCTTTTTATAAATATAGAAATTCAATTAGATCACCGAACAATTCCTTGACATGGTGGTGAAGAGGATCGAGTTAAAAGAAAAGAAATCAAGCGTGGAATCTTCAATCATCATCTCGACAGCAAAACAAAGCACAGCACATGAAAGAAAGAACATCATGGAATTCTTTCCAGTTCTAATCAATGCACATTGTACAACTTTTAATTAAAGTGATCCTTCAGCAGAACAAATTAAATTATATAGGAAAGTTAACATTAATGGGATTGCACCCCTTTCCTTGCACCGAATACCAAGTGGGTTTTTTGAACAAGCAAGACAAGCTAAGAGAACCGTCTCCCCTCAAAAGACCCACCAAGAGAGAAGGATTTAAGTGTTCTGCATCTACAAAAGACAACAAAGGCATGGAGACAAAGTTTCCACACACCTTAAGTCCTTTTGCAGTCTTTAAGAAAAGGGGAGCTAACAAATGGTTCTTTTCCACGAGGTCACTGTCTATGGCCTTCTCTTTCTGTCCCTTTCTTTTCTTTCTTTAACCTTATACTATGAGTGATTTTCTTTTTGCATGAAAGTAAGGGAAGTCTGGGATCTGAAAGTGCTTACAATCTATAGACAGATAATTTTATACATATTCCAGTTATTCAAAATTGAATCATCACCTCCTTTCTCTGCTTTCTATTTTGGACGGATTTAATTATCATTTGAAAGTGATGAGTGAGGGATCCGAGGAGAGTGGGAGGAAGTACTTCATGACATGCTGTATTCATCTACGGGAAAGATAGAGTGAGGGAGGGAGGGAGGGAGGCAAGGTACCACCACCTGGTTATATAGCGTGTTTGTGCGTATTAATCTTTACGTTGTGGTCTCTCTTTGTAGTAAGACTCAGTCAAAAAGAGAGAGGCGCATACGGGAATAAATCAGAAACGTGAGAGATGTTCGATTTTGGAGCTGATGATGCTTTTGATGATTGATGGGTCGTTTTCCATGAATCATTCTTCTTTCGAGAGACAAATTGAGAGAGCGCTTTTTATGCATAAGGGCTAAGGCAATGTTCCTAGCTAGGGTTTCGACTGATCATTGATGTGTGGTGATCAACAAGCACCAAAGCGTGCATAAGTATCATCCAAGTTCCCAAGGCCACTTATTCTCCTGGGCCATGGAGTCCCAGACATACCTTTGTATGGTTTGACCCATTCAGGATGTTTTATGGATTAAACACATTACTGCCTTGGACTGGGTAAACTAGAGGATTATTATGTGCTAAGGTTTGAGTCTCACAGACAATGTTATTTAAAGGAGTTGTCATTGCACAATGATATCAGACTTTGCCAGCCGCCGCCGCCGCGGCTCCGGTTTTTTGAAACACGCGATTGATATCCAAGCAGCTTCGAACGCTTTTTCTCCTCGGAATGGAGGCATGAGATAACGGACGATCTAGGTCCAGCATTGTTTTCTAAAGGCCCAGATAGTCTTGGACTCTGTAGTTTCGGCTACTAGATGTTGACATTGAAATATTGACCTTTCAATTGATAGACTTAACCCTATAAGCCCAATTCAACGACTTATATGGATTTCATAGCAGGACTCGTTCTACGCAGGGATGCAATCGTGCTGGACACAGCTTCTTCCCGCCCTGAAACACCTGGAAAAAAAACTACATGTTTCTTTCTAGGGTAGAAATTATATTTTATAAAATTTTAAATTTTAAAAAAATTAAATTTTTAATATTTTTAAATTATTTTAATATATTAATATCAAAAATAAA
>NW_011500010.1:62839-67954 GCF_000495115.2 Populus euphratica | reverse complement strand
GTGTTATTATATTTCTGTGTATATATATATATATATATATATATATATGAGTTTCTAAATTTGTCTAAGACGAGGACAGTTTTAAGAATGCATGTAGCAACAAGTAATAAGTGATATTTTGATAAATAATTAAAGATTCATTGGTGGAGGGAGAAGCAATAAATGGGGGCAGAGAGATGTTATTTTCAGAATCATACAAAGGATTAATTCGTAAGTATATAATATAAGGTCAACCTATAGAGACACCGTATTTAATAGTATCATTATAAATTTAAATGATGTTGTTGAGGCAAATGCCATTGTAATCAACGCTTGGAATTCGACTTGGCAGATACCCATTTCCATCTACGGAATCTCTAGATAGGTTGCACTAAAGCTAAGATGGATCCAACTGTTGCCTGGCATTGGCTAGCATAATATTTGAAAGCTCACCATACCTAAATATTAAGGCATACAAATTGACTTCTAGCCCAGTGGACGACCAAAATAAAATTTACTTCTGACCCACTTATATATTTTTTATTTATCACCAGTGTTATGATCTTTTTTCCTTTTTTAAAAAATTACCGTTAAATCAAGGATATTTTTATCTTTTTCATGCCCCAAGATAGTCATTATAGGTTTGTTTGGATGTATTATCCATTAATGAATACTTACATAACCAAAAAGCAACACCCCCCCGCCCAACAAAAAAAAAAAAAAAAAAACTTACATTCTCGGGAAGAGGTATTTTTGCCGCAACAGAAAAATTATGTGCAAGCTCTTGAAACCAAAAAAAATAATTATTTTCTTTGATTTTTTATTTTTTGGTTTTGATTTTTAACTTTTTTTTAATTTAATATTTTAATTCTAATTTGTAATATATAATATTTTTCAAATTAATTCTTTTACTTTTGATTTTTAAAGTTTTTTCCTTGACTTTTGTTTTAAAATATTAATTTTATCTTTCAAATTAAATTTATGATTTTTGTTTTTTAATAGTAGTATTGATGATGCATTTATTTTAGTTAATTGTTGTTAAATATATTTTTTTCGGTTCATTTCCTATTATTGCCTACATTTAAATTCAACTATTAAATTAATCAATATTATTGCATGTAATAAGTTAATAACTTGAGTGTCATGTTTTTCTTAAATTATTTTAAAAAAAATACTATGGTCGCTTAAGCATGACTTTTATACACTAAAAAGTTTTGGATCCCACGGTATACCGCAAGTCATCCATCAAGAATGGTAGTATAATTTCCATAATTATATTAAATAAGCTAGTGCCTTAACCTATCCCCTATATTACATAGTCTCGGCTTGTCTCCTTGCATGCAGAGCCTTCGCACCATCTCCCACGAAGCTACGAATTAATTAAAGTTTATTATTAACCCTTACTCTCAGTAAATTGAATTCTCACCCGCCCAACTAAATTCAAAACAAATTTCTTTGTTTTTTCTTTTTCTCAAGGCAAGTCTCGTCCGCCGTCAACCCTTCCCTGGACATCCCATTGTAAAAGTTGTTTTAAAATTATTTTTTATTTCAAAATATATTACAAATAATTTTTTTATTCTTAATATTAACACATTAAAATAATTTAAAAACATTAAAAAAATTAATTTAAAAAAATTAGAAAATAAAAAACACATGACTGTACCCCGTTAACAAACAGGCTCGGAAAGTAATTAAACATCACAACTACCAAACGTCTTCTCCTCACCTTTATCCACTCTTAACACCGGCAACTTGTATTACCATGCCCTTCTAACCCCTCGCCTCTCTCTTCATTCCCAAACACTCACCGGCTAAACCCGTAAAAACGTAGCCACATCCAACACAAGAAATTACATTATAATCTAGTATGCTGCGCGGTGACTGTTGCTGTGGTTTCGTCCCTAGCTGTCAACTATGAGTGCTTTAAACAATCTAGAAACAATGCTCACAGTTCTCTTCTCGGTCTGTCTTGCCGCCCTGGTCTTCGAGATCCTCTACGTTCTATGGCGCTGGAGAAGATTCCACCGACGTAGTGTTACAAGCTCCGGTGCTGATGGGGAATTCAGTAGTAGCAGCGAATCACTCTACATGACGCCGTCTAAAGAGCTTCTCTACTTCTTCTGCTGGAAAAGCCAATCGATTCGCATCGAACCGGACTCGAAAACACCACCAGCGGCCTCCGCGGCGGTTACGACAGTTCCCGCAGATGGTGAAGATGCGTTGGTGGAGGAGATGTTGAAGTTGCACGGAATGTACGGACCTTCGAGAGTTTTGTTTACGATCAAGGAAGAGGACAGGGAGGAGATGGAGATAACTGAGAACGACGAATCGTCTATAGAGAACGTTGTTGAAAGTAAGGAGAGAGAGATGAGCAGCAGTGATGTTTGTTTTGAAGAGATAGCCGTTGCTAATGATGTGGTTGTTGATGTCGAGGTCGAGGATGTGACGACGCCGTTCTGGACGCCATGTGCGTCTCCTCAGAATTATTATTCTCCTTCACCTTCTCCTCCTCGTGTCGTTTTAGGTGATTCTGTTGAGAACACGATGTCGTTTGCTAGCATAGAAATTCATGGTTAGAAAGTAGTTCGAGCCACAAAAAAAGTGGAGCCGGCCGGTTATTGGGTTGCCGGAGTAATTATTATAAAATGGTTTCTCCATGTATTTTGTTTTAGAAAAATGGCGGCTCTCTTTTACTTGTATATTTTATTTTGAGGTCAACAAAATGCTTCTGATCTTGCCACGTCAGCACTAGGTAAATTCAACATGTGGATGATCGGTTGTTTGGAAGATATGGGTTTGTTTTTTAAAATATTCTGGGTTATATATATTAAAATAATATTTTTTATTCTTGAAAAACTTATTTTTAATATTATCATATTAAAATAATAAAAAAATAAATTTCAACCGCCCTTTGTTTGGACTGCACTTGATATGACGTGGCAAGATCGAGAGGAGGCTGACGTAACATTGAGGTTGCTGGGAGGAGGCGGAGAGCACGGTGGTCAATTTACTACTCATTCAATTTTTAGCGTGTACTAACAAGGGCTGTAAAGTAAGAGATGAGAAGTAAATTTTCAGGACCGTTCACAGCAATTAATATGATGTGTGTGTGTGTGTGGACTGATATTTTAATGACTGCATTAATTACTTTTCTCGCAATATTTAAGGATTACAATGAATATTTACAAGTGGTTTCGATAATATTTATATTTAAACTTGAACCTAAAATAATTATTCATATCTGACTTATTATTCTATAAATATAAATTTTGCATATTAAAATCTGATTCAATTTGGTTTTAGATATTCATTACACAATCTTATTTTTCAAAATAAAACAAACAGAAAATTAAATTCAAACATGCTTGCTTTCTTAGAAAACAAATAGAAATAAGAAGAGAAAATGTGGGAAACAAGAAATAATCCACTCATCATCTCTTGGTTTAGCATTGATGGGAAGCGTCATGCTGTTGAGAAGGGTCTATCAGATGACAAATGATTTGAGAAAGACTAACACAACATCGAAAGAACAATAAATAAAATATAAACTTGAAGAAAGGATGTAACTAAAGGGTGTAACTCAATTCATTTTATTTTAAATTTATTTTTTAAAAACTATTAATTTGACTCTTATAAATTTTAAGATTATTAATGTTTATATAATTATTAATTTTAAAGCATGTATAAAATTAATTAAAATATATATAAATTAATTAAAATATTCACATTAATATTTTAATTAATAACTCCTCCATCGATGAATTTGCAGCATTGCTTCATCCACTGCATAAACTCCAAGTTACCATCACCTCATCTGCATGCTTTTTTTTTTTTAAAAAAAAAAAGAAAGCAAAGATCCTACCATAAAAAAGGTGACCAAAAATTCAAGCGTTTTTTTTTTTTTTTGAATCCAAGAAACTATTTTAGCCCAAGAAGTCATAATAACCACCATTGGAGTCTCAATAAACCGATTTCTCTAACTCAAGCTTCTTGTTAGGCTTGCTTTACGGGCATTTTACATGATCTCAAATTCTATCAAACAAAGCAATATATCACCAAAATAAGCATCTGCTAGCGTTATCTGTGGTTTGAACATAAACTAAGAATTGCTTTCAATTTAATCCTTGTAAAATGGTTGCGCATGCTTTCTGATAGTTCTTGAAGAACTAACAGGCTAAATTTTGTTTCCTTTTACAGTTGAAGCCATGCCGCTTCCACAGACATAAAAATCCATTGTGAAATGGTGAACTTGCTTATCCATCAACCTTCATTGGGTTATCATGACCATAAAAATTATGTCTTTTCGTCTATAGCTGACTATCATGACCATAAAAATTATGTCTTTTCGTCTATAGCTGACCGTCTTCAAGCTACATATAGAATCATAATGCTCTTTTTTTTTTTTTAATGTTGTTTTAAGCCTGCAATCTGCCGTCCATTTCCCTTTTTTCTCAAGTAGACTGTGCATTGGATCAACCTTACATGCTATCAAAGGGCACGACAACCAGCCAGTAAAGTTAATGATAGAAAATGAGATAAAAGCATAATATTCTAAGATGGATTGTAATTGCATCATCAGAAGGCAGAAAAGTTCCAAATGAAGAGAAGATAAAATAAAAAGTTGAAGTATGAACTCCATGCTTGTAAAATTAATTTTTTTAGAATAATAATTTTTATAAAGATCTAAATAGACATAATCCTTCTTCAACAAGGAAATAAAATAAAAATCTAAAATTATAAAAAAATAAATTTAAAATTTAAAATAATAAAAAAATTCACAAACATGGTTAAAACTAGAGCTTTTTCAATTTAATCCTTGTAAAATGGTTGCGCATGCTTTCTGATAGTTCTTGAAGAACTAACAGGCTAAATTTTGTTTCCTTTTACAGTTGAAGCCATGCCGCTTCCACAGACATAAAAATCCATTGTGAAATGGTGAACTTGCTTATCCATCAACCTTCATTGGGTTATCATGACCATAAAAATTATGTCTTTTCGTCTATAGCTGACTATCATGACCATAAAAATTATGTCTTTTCGTCTATAGCTGACTATCATGACCATAAAAATTATGTCTTTTCGTCTATAGCTGACTATCATGACCATAAAAATTATGTCTTTTCGTCTATAGCTGAC
>NW_011500010.1:54803-62784 GCF_000495115.2 Populus euphratica | reverse complement strand
ACATGCTATCAAAGGACATGACAACCACCAAGCAGCTTATAGCTTAGTGGTGTAAGGTGTTGCTCGCCTTTTTTCGAATTTCAGTTTGAATTCTAGTGGCAGTGGGGCTAGCGAGTGGTTTTCTTCCTATTTCTGCTGGCTCCTCTCTGTGTGGTACGCCTTATAAGATTAATAGCTTCATTCGTTGAGATAATTTGTTGATCAATCTTTAAATTTCTAATTGAGTCTATCTTTAAATTCCTGATTGAGTCAATTTTATGCTTAAATATATGTTAAACTTTCAATCAACAAAATAAAAATATGAAATTACAAAGGAAAAAACTAATAAAATTTAAAAATAATAAAAACAAACATAATCGGAATCCTGGTGTAAGATTTTGAAAATCTAAGGATCTAACGGTCGGAGTAATAATTCCTAAAAGATATAACCCTTTTGAGTTGTTATTTTAGTTTAGCGCAGCCACACCTTCTCTTGAATCTAAACTTATCTTAATAGTTCATAAATATCTTAATCTTTATCATATATTATAATTAGTTTTTTATATTAATTAACATTTGACTATGTTTATAAAATAATTTCTTAATATAAATTCATATGGAAGCTTTATTAATCATGATGAAATAAAAAATAAGATTAATAGCTTCATTCGTTGAGATAATTTGTTGATCAATCTTTAAATTTCTAATTGAGTCTATCTTTAAATTCCTGATTGAGTCAATTTTATGCTTAAATATATGTTAAACTTTCAATCTATTATTGCAGTAAGATTTTTAAGTCAAACCACACGAATTAAATCATATATGAATATTTTGCAGTAAGATTTTTAAGTCAAATCACACGAATTAAATCATATATGAATATTTTTTTATTCCTAAAATATTACATAACTAATTATGGTGATTTAGACTAAAAAGTTTGACAAAATAATATACTAAAAGGTAAAAACTAACATATATTTAAGGATGCAAGGATAGATTAGAGAACTGCGTACAATCAGATTGAGCTATTACCTTGAAAACTAATCATGTTGTTAATCTGTACGGCGTTAGTGATAAATTTATTGGTTATAATGACTTGTTATCAATTTCAACTCTAATTATTCTCAAAGAATTCCACTATAATTAATCAGGAATCAACGAGGAACTCAGGTCTTAAAACACTTCCAGAGTATGGAGTGATATTTTTATTGGCTTCAAAAAAATCAAATTGCTCCGTTCGTGTATAGAGAAAACCTTTGTTTAATAGTCCTTGTCTAAGATTTGTTAGCAATTATATATGCTCTTTTGATTATGATACTACTTAATTATCTGGTTAATGCACCCAGCAAGAAACGCTGGGTTGTGTAACCAAAGATATGCGAGCATATGGAATCTGATTTTCCCTCAAAAGCAGGAAGATATAGCTAGTTTGTGTGTATGATTTAGAAAAAATATATGGTTTAATAATTATAAATTGCAGAAAGTGGGTGTTCCTTTTAAAGCAAAGCTCCTCGCTTTTTTCAATCCTTGTGGCTAGAATTTAACCTTCTTTACCAGGCTAACTTTTATCTATTCAACTTTTTGTACATTAACCTTTTTCACATAGGATACGTTATTATAACGTAAATGGAAAAGGTGGGTGCATTAATTTGTAGCCAATGAGCAATATATAATGGGTGGAAAGGTGACATAGAATAGAATTAGGAAGTATACTAATTTATAGTTCAATTCGTTTTCATTTGATTGAACTTTGAATCATCATCATTCAAAAGTTATATGTTACAAGTAACTTAAAATAAAAATGGATTTAAGTTCATAAACACTGTGTTTGATAATAATTATTTAAAGTGATTTTCTTGGAAAAACAACGTAATTTAAATTATAATTTATAAGTTAGAAGTTAGAATTTTTAATTCTTTAAATAAAAGATTTAACTCGATTTTGTAACAAACTATTGACATAAGTTAAAAATTATTTCTATCCAAATATATTTATGATTATTTTAATAAATAATTAAAAATAACTTAAATTTATTTATAAGATTCATACCAGATATAACCTTAATTTGATTTGATTATTGCATGTGGTTATGAAACATATACGTGGCACTTTCCATTCATCCCTTCAGTTTCAGCATGTTCCACGAAGACTCTGTCTTCTTTATCGACAAGAAAAGAAAATCCCACGATCGATTCTACAATGTGTGTGCGTGTGTGTGTGTGTCTCAATTAAGGCCACGATTATAGGATGTGGGTTTCACGCTGCTAACAACAGTGTTGAGAAACACATCAGCAAGTCCCCAGATAAGCTTGCAATCAAGAAATCAATACAACAACTGCTAGATTAATTACATTATCACAAGCCATATATCATCATCATCATCATCATACCATCATCAAAAAAGAGGTGAGAGCGCAGGTCCAGTAGGAGAGGTCTCCACGTACAGGTTTCCATTTTCATTACGATTAACCTTCCTCTCAATTAAAAGAGAGAGCTTCCCCATCATTTACCGCTCAGTGATGGTGCTCCAAAAGTGGAGACTAATGGTGAGAGGTTGGTGGAAGAGTGTATGTCTGTGGCGGAGAGAGTATAAGAGGAAACGAAATGCTATTGCTGTCTAGCACTATTGAAATAGTAGTGATGACTAAGTGACCAACTAGACTGAAAATTAAGAAATTAGAAAGAAATAATGAAGTTTTAATTTTAAATGAACAGAACCAATTGAAGTAAAGCAAATTAATTAGCATGAAAGGAAAAAAAAAGTTGATAAAACGTTTGATATACATGTCATTTCACCAGAACACGAATAGCGGCACTCGAATATGAGAACTAAGCCGAACTAATGAGTTTGCTCATAAAGATTTTATTGAAAAGGAACTAAGAAAGCTTATCCGGAAACTGCACCAACTAGGAAACCTTTTGAACGAGGATTCTTGTGCGTGTGAGATTTGAAACGCACATGAAATTAATTCCCTGTTCTTTGGTCACTTAAGACTCTGGCCCAGTGCCCATAAACTAAGCCAGAGTGGAGCCTTCTCGCACGTACAAAGTCTCAAGGTCCTCGAGCATTGTCTCAACAAGGGGGATAATAAAGGGGTTTACGTCACTAGAGGGTCCTAAAGTTGCCGAAACTTGAGTCGTGAGCCTTACGGGATAAGAGACATACTCATTAAGGTAAACCACCTTCGTGCTTTCTTTGAGCCAATGGAGTTATTCCTCCCTAGCTTCTTTTCTTTTCCCCATCTTTAACACCCGTTGTTTCTTTTACTTTGGAAACCTTTTCAATCCCACCATAAATATGAATGCGTAAATAACTTTTGAACACTAATCATATAGTTTTATATATCCTTCTTAAGATATGGTTTCATCTTCAATTCTTTTCCTCTACAAATAATGGTGATTCTTTTCCACATCTGCGATCACTTTCTTTGTGAGATTTTTAAACATATTTCCTTAATGGGCCTAGTGCTTTTGCCTTGACGAGTGGTGGTGCTATTTTCCAACGTTCTGGAGCTGATCAATCCCACGGACCAAGTGGTTAAATCTCAGGCATGCATCGCTCCATAGTGCTAGCTGTTGCCTGGACTGGATCTAAACATATCATGCATGGAATTAGCCAGGCCATATTAATGTCTGGTTTTAATTGCGGGGCATTTAATAACTAATTTATTTTATTTTCTTGAATTTGAGCCTGTATATTTATACATGTGGTGGAAGTTATGTCCTCATTATAGGGCATTTTAGTTTATAAGACTAAGATGTTGTCTTAGCAAAGCAGTATGGATCCTGTGATGAAAATGAGTTTGTTCACCGAAAGCCAACAATAGTAGTATCTTTTCTAATCGGAATATAATATTAGGCTGGCAAGCCTCATATAACTTGATATGAACTCCATATATACGAATAATTAAAAATTTTTAGGCAATTTTGGCTCTAGAAAAATAGTCGGTACTGGCTTTGTGGCATTATAAGCCTGAATTCTTGAGAAGAAGTGTATAGTAGTAAGAATTATTATGCTAATTTTACTTCAAAGGATGTCGTTTAAAGATGTCTGTGCTATTACCTGAACTTCACATCCTGTTTTTTGTTTTTTCTGCCCACACTAAAATTCAAACACTACCTTTTTTTATTCTTTTTCTGGGTGGATTAAATACTACCTGTAATGTTTTCTACCGAGAAGTTTGAGGGCATGATATTTTTACAGTAAAGAGTATTTTAGCCTAACCCTTTTTATAAATATAGAAATTCAATTAGATCACCGAACAATTCCTTGACATGGTGGTGAAGAGGATCGAGTTAAAAGAAAAGAAATCAAGCGTGGAATCTTCAATCATCATCTCGACAGCAAAACAAAGCACAGCACATGAAAGAAAGAACATCATGGAATTCTTTCCAGTTCTAATCAATGCACATTGTACAACTTTTAATTAAAGTGATCCTTCAGCAGAACAAATTAAATTATATAGGAAAGTTAACATTAATGGGATTGCACCCCTTTCCTTGCACCGAATACCAAGTGGGTTTTTTGAACAAGCAAGACAAGCTAAGAGAACCGTCTCCCCTCAAAAGACCCACCAAGAGAGAAGGATTTAAGTGTTCTGCATCTACAAAAGACAACAAAGGCATGGAGACAAAGTTTCCACACACCTTAAGTCCTTTTGCAGTCTTTAAGAAAAGGGGAGCTAACAAATGGTTCTTTTCCACGAGGTCACTGTCTATGGCCTTCTCTTTCTGTCCCTTTCTTTTCTTTCTTTAACCTTATACTATGAGTGATTTTCTTTTTGCATGAAAGTAAGGGAAGTCTGGGATCTGAAAGTGCTTACAATCTATAGACAGATAATTTTATACATATTCCAGTTATTCAAAATTGAATCATCACCTCCTTTCTCTGCTTTCTATTTTGGACGGATTTAATTATCATTTGAAAGTGATGAGTGAGGGATCCGAGGAGAGTGGGAGGAAGTACTTCATGACATGCTGTATTCATCTACGGGAAAGATAGAGTGAGGGAGGGAGGGAGGGAGGCAAGGTACCACCACCTGGTTATATAGCGTGTTTGTGCGTATTAATCTTTACGTTGTGGTCTCTCTTTGTAGTAAGACTCAGTCAAAAAGAGAGAGGCGCATACGGGAATAAATCAGAAACGTGAGAGATGTTCGATTTTGGAGCTGATGATGCTTTTGATGATTGATGGGTCGTTTTCCATGAATCATTCTTCTTTCGAGAGACAAATTGAGAGAGCGCTTTTTATGCATAAGGGCTAAGGCAATGTTCCTAGCTAGGGTTTCGACTGATCATTGATGTGTGGTGATCAACAAGCACCAAAGCGTGCATAAGTATCATCCAAGTTCCCAAGGCCACTTATTCTCCTGGGCCATGGAGTCCCAGACATACCTTTGTATGGTTTGACCCATTCAGGATGTTTTATGGATTAAGCACATTGCTGCCTTGGACTGGGTAAACTAGAGGATTTTTATGTGCTAAGGTTTGAGTCTCACAGACAATGTTATTTAAGAGTTTTGCTGCAATGTTATAAAATCTAGCCCTACATGTCAATCAACCTAGAGCCCTCTTATTCCAACCCATGCCTAGTTTGGTTTTTAAATTAAACCTTATATGAGTTGATATTGTGTGACTTGACTGAGCTTATCAACACTTCATCTGACCTATCAAAAAATAAAAATAAAAATATTTTTTTAATCTTGTTTATTGAATATTAAATTAATAATATTTTGGTTAGACTTGAATTGACCTATTAAGTTTGCGAGCCATATCATAATAACTTTATTTTTAAAAATATATTTTTTATTTAATTAAATAATAATAAAAATAAATATACACAAAAAATAAGCAAATAAAATTTGAGAAAAAAAACCAAAAAAAACAAATATCCTGGAGGGTTGTCAAAAAAGAGTGGTTGTTAATATTTAAAAAGAATGTTACAACCTCATTCAAAAATAAAATAAAAACAATATGGTATTTAATAAAATAAATTCAAAATACATTTTTATTTAATTAATTTTAATAAATTTCAATTAAAACCAAAAACATGTTGAATTAGGTACTTATATGACCTGGGTTTTAAATTGAACAAGATTAAAGTTGACTTTATATTACCAAATTGATTAAATAAGTATAAACATTACTCGCTTGACATGATAAAAACCTAATTTAGCTTAAAACATTTTCAAGGTAATGGCATTTTAACATTATTTTTTTAAATATTAAAATAATGATATTTTGGATTGACCTAGATCAACCCATTAATAATATGACTTCTTCATGAATTTAATTTGATCTAATAATTTTTATTTTAAAATTTTATTTTTTTTATTTAATTATGCGAGCACTTGCTAATATAATAAGAAAAAGTCATGATATTAGTTAAAAAAAAAGGTAAAATTGAATGATGTTTAATTAAAAAAAATTAATTAGTCTATTTTAATGGATTTACATTAAAATTATAGAAAAAAATATATATAAAAAATAAAAGACAAAACATAAAAAGCAAGTGGTTAGTGTATTTAGGCCATAAAGTTGGAGGTCAGACTCATCTCTCAAGTCTCCTTGATTTTATTTTATTTTATTTTTATTTTAAATAATAGATGACATGCTATTTATTTTTTTATTTGTAAAAATCAATGCAGGTAACATGTTCTTTACTAGTATAGATTCCAGTGACCAAATTTGTCGCTAGAAAGTCGAGGCAAGGTTTTTAACTCAAAAATATGTTTTCAAAGTATTTTTAACTAAAAAAACCCAATAAACACCCTGTAATATAAACTCATATCTGATTTAAAAATATCCTTTAATCAATTAAAAACTTAAAAATCATCTAAAAAGATATTTCTAAACCTCAATTTATTTTTACTAACAAGATAAAAAACACCTCAATAAATTTTTTTTTATCAAATAGAACTCATTAATATTAAGATTAGTTGTCTTGATTGCTAGAATATAGCTAATTAATAACTTTGTTTGTTTTTTTTTTACAAGTCTTTTCTTTCTCAAATTTAGAAACCAAAACATAATAAAAATAAAAATTTGGATCAAATCATAAAATTTTTAAAGTAAGAGAACCTAAAATAAAAACAAAAGGATTCCACTGGCCAAAAACTTTAAAAAGGTGTGATGAGCAGTAGAGAAAAAAACCTTGGGACTAAATTAAAAAAAAACTATTAAATCAAAAAAAAATCAAAAGATAAAAAAAAAAAAAAACATAATGATTTTAGCATACCCATTAGCTTTTCTTTTAGTGGCCCTCAATTGACCCATGCTTTCATATTTGTCCTGCCTCTCGGACCCAACAAGTTAGATAGATAGTATTTTCTGTCACCAATTCGTCAATTGTCTTTATAAAAAGGTTCGATTTTTCAATCTTATCCATAATTGTTTGATTAATTATAATTCTGTTTATATATATATATATATATATATATATATGAGTTTCTAAATTTGTCTAAGACGAGGACAATTTTAAGAATGCATGTAGCAACAAGTAATAAGTGATATTTTGATAAATAATTAAAGATTCATTGGTGGAGGGAGAAGCAATAAATGGGGGCAGAGAGATGTTATTTTCAGAATCATACAAAGGATTAATTCGTAAGTATATAATATAAGGTCAACCTATAGAGACACCGTATTTAATAGTATCATTATAAATTTAAATGATGTTGTTGAGTGAAATGCGGCAAATGCCATTGTAATCAACGCTTGGAATTCGACTTGGCAGATACCCATTTCCATCTACGGAATCTCTAGATAGGTTGCACTAAAGCTAAGATGGATCCAACTGTTGCCTGGCATTGGCTAGCATAATATTTGAAAGCTCACCATACCTAAATATTAAGGCATACAAATTGACTTCTAGCCCAGTGGACGACCAAAATAAAATTTACTTCTGACCCACTTATATATTTTTTATTTATCACCAGTGTTATGATCTTTTTTCCTTTTTTAAAAAATTACCGTTAAATCAAGGATATTTTTATCTTTTTCA
>NW_011500010.1:27635-52031 GCF_000495115.2 Populus euphratica | reverse complement strand
TCAAGCGTTTTTTTTTTTTTTGAATCCAAGAAACTATTTTAGCCCAAGAAGTCATAATAACCACCATTGGAGTCTCAATAAACCGATTTCTCTAACTCAAGCTTCTTGTTAGGCTTGCTTTACGGGCATTTTACATGATCTCAAATTCTATCAAACAAAGCAATATATCACCAAAATAAGCATCTGCTAGCGTTATCTGTGGTTTGAACATAAACTAAGAATTGCTTTCAATTTAATCCTTGTAAAATGGTTGCGCATGCTTTCTGATAGTTCTTGAAGAACTAACAGGCTAAATTTTGTTTCCTTTTACAGTTGAAGCCATGCCGCTTCCACAGACATAAAAATCCATTGTGAAATGGTGAACTTGCTTATCCATCAACCTTCATTGGGTTATCATGACCATAAAAATTATGTCTTTTCGTCTATAGCTGACCGTCTTCAAGCTACATATAGAATCATAATGCTCTTTTTTTTTTTTTAATGTTGTTTTAAGCCTGCAATCTGCCGTCCATTTCCCTTTTTTCTCAAGTAGACTGTGCATTGGATCAACCTTACATGCTATCAAAGGGCACGACAACCAGCCAGTAAAGTTAATGATAGAAAATGAGATAAAAGCATAATATTCTAAGATGGATTGTAATTGCATCATCAGAAGGCAGAAAAGTTCCAAATGAAGAGAAGATAAAATAAAAAGTTGAAGTATGAACTCCATGCTTGTAAAATTAATTTTTTTAGAATAATAATTTTTATAAAGATCTAAATAGACATAATCCTTCTTCAACAAGGAAATAAAATAAAAATCTAAAATTATAAAAAAATAAATTTAAAATTTAAAATAATAAAAAAATTCACAAACATGGTTAAAACTAGAGCTCCAAATAAAATTTTTAAAATTTAAAGATTCAATAGTCAGATCTAATTTTATAACTTTTCTAAGTTATTATTCTAGTCTTGCATAGCTAAATCTTTTCTTGAAAAGACCTAATCTTTTCTTGAAAAGATCTATTTTAGTAATCTATAAATATATCTATCAAGGCTATATTTAAAAACATAGTTCAACCTGTATTTTTAAAAAAATAAATTTTTTTGTTTAAAATTAATATTTTTGAAAACATAGATAATTTTTTTTGTTTAAAATTAATATTTTTTTAGTATTTTTAGATCGTTTTGATATATTGATATAAAAAATAATTTTTAAAAAATAAAAAAAATTATATTAATATATTTTTAAATAAAAAATATTTTAAACTATAATCTTATTCATAATCTAAAAAAACTCTAAACCTTTCACCATTAAGATAGACAAATTAATATTAGTTTTTACAGCCAGATACAATACACATTTAAAAGCCCAAAATCATTCAATATCACTAACCCAACTACATCACCAACCCTGAAGGAATAGGGGTTGATTGTAAACCAAGTACCACCACAACCCAAGAAGAACATGACATTCAATCCCAACCGAAATGACCAGAAAAAAGCATGATGGGACACACCCTGAACCAGTAGGAACAAAAGGTAAATGAGGAAACCAAAAAGGCCTCTTATCTGGTTCAACAACAACTGGACTTGAATAGAGGCAGGAGAGACCAACATATTAGCAAAACGAACCAAGCATTCCCAGCCAACAACATGTCCAATCCCAACAAACAACAACCACAAGGTGCATTTAAAGCGCAATCATGAAAGATTAGGCAAGTTGCAAAGGGACCCAAACCAAAGCAACGCCATATAACAAGGCGGAGAAGCAGAACCCAAGCACAAAAACAATTGAAGAGATGATCGCGGGGAGACAGAGTCCAGTCCATCCTCTAAACCAGCTACGAAGCTCTTGATCAGCTGACTCCCTGTAGCAGCAACTCATGTCCATGAGCTACAGAGCAGCACTCACCAACCCAGCTTAACCTAGGCACAGTTGAAATCCACAGTGGGTTTCTCTCTATGTCCACAGTACCAATAACACTAAAAACTACATGTTTTAGTTTTTTAATTAATAATTAAGTGTATTTATCCGCTTTGTTGTGGATCAACTATTTTATTATAAGCTTTAAAAAAAAATGTTCAGTATGAAGTCTTTTTTAGCAGTATTATTAAATTTGTTAAAATTTATAAGATTAATTTATCATCTAATTTGAGTTTTAATTTAAATTATTTATAAGCTAATTTAAAGTAAATTATTCAATTTAATCAGTATTTTAAAACTCAAACCGACTCGATGGGTTGATCTGGAACTTGGCCGACCCGAGCCTGAGACCAGTCCGAGTGGAGGCAAAAACCCGGATGGGAATTGGCCGGGGAAACCCAGTCGACTCAGGACCCGGGACCCAGTCCACCTGGTCAAACCCGGGTGAGACCCGATTATTAGTTTTTATATTGCTAGTCATTAAACGACGTCGTTTTGGTCTTTTAAAAGGCCAAAACACTAAAGATTGAAGAAGAACAAAGCAATATCAGTTACAATTTGCAAACCTAATTGAAACCCAGCTGATCGCAAAGAACATCTGGACAAAAGAGCAGAGGACCTCCTACCGCTGCCGCTACCTCTTCTCTTCCTTCGACCTCCGCGTCCTGGCCTATTGCACCTGCTGTCTCTTTCGGTTAGTATTGCAACTACTCTTTCTTTTATTTTTTTTGGTCTTATATCACTGTTAGACTTGGGAATTTTAAAGCATAAAAGAGTGTGTGAAAATGTAAGGAGTGTGAACTAACCCATATTTAGTCAAAGGCATGTGCTTTATTTCATGGACATAAGCATTGTTAAATTGAAAACACTCTGGGTTTTGCTCGTTTGATCAAAAGCAATTAATTGCGTATTGCATGGTTAAAGCTTGAATCTTGATCTTTATAGATTAGTTTTTGTCCACGGTTTTTAGCTCAAATGATTTAGTATATTATTAGCTATTTTTAGCCATTTTCATATAAAAGAAAACCCCAAAAAAATTCAATACATGTTATGAGGAGTTGTGAATAAAAATGCCGACTACTAGTTTTACAGAATAATACTATCAAAGTAGTATTAGTTCAAATGAATCGTTGGTGTTCTTAAAGCCATTTCAATGTCAAAACCCAGTGATCTTGAAAGCATATTTTTATTAAATATCCTAATGGCCTGCATCCTTTGTTATGTTTGCGCATTTTTTCTAAGAAAAATAAGAATACGAAAATTATGGTGAGGTTTAAGTCTTGTGTGTCTCTAGCTATTTCTTATTTTCCAAGACAGGAATTAAACTCAAATGATCAATACTAACATTTTTGTAATTCTGTTAGAGTTTAAAAGGGAAATATTTTGTAGGAAATTAAGTTAAATATTACAATAAAATAGGGTCTAAGAAACCCTTCAATAGAAAAAAATAAGGAAATGAAAGAAAATTAAAAATTCTACATCTTATAAAAGTTCCAGGAATAGCATTGCTCTCATTGCATTCAGTGTATTGTGTTGAACATGTATTGTGTTAATTGCATTGTTAATTTTTTTGTATTGAATGAAAACCATGGGCTGTCATTGTTAATTTTCTATAGCATCAACTGAGTAGTTTTTTTCCTGTTATGTGTGATTAACAATGAGACTGTCATTGTAACTAGTTATATATTTTTTTTTATAGGTGTTTTTTTTTGTTGATCCGGGTCAACCCATCTAACTTGTGACCCAATCACTTAATCGGGTCGGGTTTTAAAATTATGAATTTAATAATTTAAAAACAACTTAAATAATTGGTAAAAATATAATATAATTTAAAAAAAAAAGCTTTAAGATGATAATTTTTTTTTTTTATATATTGAGACGATGCTAAATTGAGTCAACCTCAGTTATCCCGTGACATGCATCATGGATTTTGATAGGTTTAATAACTTTATTATTTTTGTAAAATATTTTTATTTAATTTTATTATAACATGCTTTCAAAATCAAGTATTAACCCTAAAAAAATATTTATTTGAAATCATGACAACCCTATAGAAAATAGAAAAAAATAAACCATGAATTTTATTTTTCAACCAATTCAATATTAAATAAGAGTGAAATAAAAAAACGATTAAAAAAATTAAAGGACTATAAACTAAAAAAAAACATATCATGTTTAATAGGTAAACCCACTAAATCCGTGAATTAGATAACCCAAGTCAACACGTCAAACTCACAAACTAAATAATGAATTTAATTGGGATTAATACCTTGTTTTTTTCTAAACTATTATTTATTTAAATATATAATAATAAAAATAGATGATCATAAATTCGAGCTTCAAACCAATACCGAGATTTTTTTTAAGACTATGATAATCTTATAGAAAATAATGAAACAAATTATGAAACTCAATTCACAATCAGTCTAATATTAAAGTTTGAAATTGAAGAAAAATAGACAATCACATAATCGAGTTTAATTAGAAAAAAAAAAGGCACCCTACTAAACCAATAAACAGGGCAACCAGGGTTATCTCATCAAACTCAAAAATTAGGTTATTGATTCCATGAAGTTTAATAACCTAATGTTTTAAAATATATTTTTTATTTAATTAATTTAAAAAAAAAACAAATCATACCACGATATTGAGATATTTTTTTGATACATATTGCTGAGATATTTTTTTAATATTGTAACAACTATATAAAGATGGCAAATTAAAGAAAATTATCTATTATAAATCTTCAAGAATCAAATTTTAAAAAATCAATAATTAAAGGGAAAAAAAGAGTCAAAATGCCAAAAAAAATGCTATAAATTATTATTGTAATCTACTATGATAATGGCTATTGGAAAAGAGTATTCTCCCCACCCCTTTTAGCTTTATTTATAATAATAATAATAATAATAATAATAATTTAATTTTAATATAATTGTATATGATATTTTATATGATATCATGCAGAAAGTAATCTTAAAAAAAAAAATTAGTACGAAAATAATAATACAGAACCAATTGAAATGTAAGAACATATCCAAATATCCAACTAAATTATAAAAGAAAAGAAGAAGAAGAATGCATCCAACTATAGAAGCAAGAAGTCATCATGTCATCATGTGTATTTATTTATTATCTGCTCTCGGCAAGATAATTGATTCTTTATTATTCTAGTTTCTATAACTGATACACCTTAATTAATTCTAGGAGATTAATGTCTTTTATTGTTTATGTCCAAATTATTTCCTTGTGCATATGAAGATCCCCTCATAACATTCACAACATATAGCAATAAAATCAACCCCTTGTTTATTGTCACCACGAAACAGACGCACCAACCACCCTTACCAAATACGCTATTAATAAATATCAGCACTAGTTGATTAGAGGCTGGTTTATTCAAAGGACATTTTTGGCGTTACACCGGCATAAATTGCTCTATCTTAAAACATTAGTTTTTATGAAAATATAAAAATTAAAGTCTTCGTGAATCTCGCTTCAAATAAAGCCTCAAGGAGAAATCATAAGATCTTGATGATCTCTCTTGTACAACCTTACTGATTACTCTCTGGCACATAATCTTCATGCAATGCGGGTTTTGCCTTGACAAGTCTGCTACAAGCAGCACTGATTTGCTGTAGCTAGTTTCTTTGGTCGTTCTTTTCCCTTGTCGTTTCTTCTGTGAAATATTGAAGAATCCATGATGGCCGCTCAAGATTCACATCTCTTTAAAATGGCCGATTAATTAGATGGTTTATTCAAAGCTAATAAGAGGGTGTTTCTTATGTTATTAGTAATGATTTTAACAAGTGGTATGCATCTCAGAGAAATACTAAATTCATTATCTATTAATTATATACATCAACATAATGAAAAGAAAAAAAAAATCCAATATAGTCTCTGACTATGAACATAAAAGCATGATAAGGGTAAAAAAAAAATAGTAATAATATCAAACAAAACCAATCAAAGATTGAATCAAATATTAAGATGAGGCTTTGCGACCATGATGATCATCAAAACTTGATCTCGCACTTGTTATTACTCCCAGCAACAGGAGATCCGTTCAGAGGAATCTTCAAATCGTCACACTCAACCTTGGGCTTGAACCTTGCAGTCTTGACCTTACCAAGCTTAAATCTAATCCTCAAGGACAACTCCAAGGCAATACTATATAACCCACTTGTTCTTTCTTGATTAAACCGTGTCAACTCTTCACCTTGAAGGGTAACTGCTTGCTGCCCTTTAAAAACTACGTTCAAGACACTTGTGTTCTTGTGTCCTTGATAGAATGGAGTCAAGGCATGATAGCCAAACCTCTGGTCGTCATAAAATGCCCTGGCCTCTATCCTATCATAGTAAATTCCAATCTTTTTGTTAGGGTTGCGGATACTGATGTTGGCAGCAAGGTTGAATTGGAGCATGTTGTTGGTGTAGTTGAACTGAGTTAAAGCAACGTCTGTGACATGGAATTCGACCTTGTTAATGGGACGAAATATGAGCCAGATAATAAGGATGAAAAGCCCAATAAGCATGGCCACGGTGATGATGACTTTGAGGAGGAAGGCCAAGAAACAACAGCAGCCACAGTCAGAACCACGGCCAGGGCGGTGGTAGTGTGGCGGAGGTGGGATTGACGGACCATAAGAGGCCCCATTCAAATGAGCTTGTTTCTCTGCCATTACAGAGTTGTTCTGGTTGGTCAGAAAACAAAAGGAGAGTAGACAAATGTGCTGTGAGAGATAAAACGACTACTCTGAGATTGTTCAGATATGATTTGGTCTGCTATGAATGTGTTCGTGAGTGTATATATAAGAAGGGATTGTAAGAAGATGATTAGTTGGGTAGGTGTGAATTTGTCTTAGCACCAAGAGGGACATCGAAGTTGGAGATATTGGCCGCGTCCATTGACGCGGTTACTTTGTTGGATTGCTCTGTATTTTTTCAGGCAATTTTGGAAGTTCAGGCATATCTTGTGCGGGTGGAGACCTCTTTAGATGGAACCTGATAACTTCTAACGTGTAAATTTGGTATAATAAATAGGGGATTGATTGTGCTTGGAAACTTCAGCAGCTTCCATTGACTTACGCGTGTATGGTTTCCCTTTCAAACTTGGACACGATGTTTCAGAATAACCAGTAGACTTTTTTCTTAGCATAATCAAGCTGACGAAGCTTGAAATATCTAGCATGCTTCTAATTTGTGAGTAGCATATATCAATTTATCAAATTGCTTAGCCTATAGTTTTAGAACCAAGCATACCGTCTACATACATGTGCCTTCATATAGGCATGCCAGCATGTACGAACACAGTCAATACTTCGATGGTTTGATGAAGTATAAATAAACCCACATGAATTATAGTGGGATTGTGTTGAATTTGATTAAATACATTGATAATTAACTGCCCGAGTGCGATGGAAGCGCTTAGAACTTGTTCTTGCTATAAGAACAAAGTGTTATTATACTAGGAGACCGATGATCATTCTTCGTTGCAGACATTTCATGACAACATCAAAATCAAACATTATGTGTATACACTAATTTCAGTTCAAATACAATCTGAATGTAGTATTGAAGGTGTCCTTTGATGCGGTCATTCGCTGCTTAATGTTATGGCCAATTAGTATTATGCAATCAATTATCTGGATTCTAGGGTATCCTTACAAGCTAAGCTAACAAAAAAGCAAACAATATAGCGTTCTACTGTTCACATTGTTTTGGCACATAGTTTGCCAACAACGCTTTTGAGCTTCGTATGTCAATTCGTATGGAAGCAATGACTACCCAGATACATCTTATAATTTAAAAATATTTTAAAAAAATTAAAAAAAATCATAAAATACAAAAACAAACTTAGTTGGTTATATAAAGAGGCTTTAAGCCCAGATGATGGACGGTGGCTGTAATGGCTTTCGCGTAACTAGATGCATTAGTTCCTCCTAATCTTATTATTTGTTACGAAAGAATAAATTTAAGATGGAGCCTTCAACTGGGTGCGCCGAATTCCAACAATTGTTAGATTTGTAAGGCCAAGCACCAGTTTTACATTCAAACCATCTTGGAATTTCGGCTCCCTCGTTGACTCCTTTTCTGGGTTTTGAAAATATTTCTCTCATATTTATTTGTGTTAACAATCCAGACATTTATATCTTCTAAGGCATTCAAAGTTTGTGGAAAATTTCATGCAGATGCAAAATCTACATTTGCGCATATTTTCAAAATTACCTTGGATTTTTCAGCTAAAATTTATCCGATTACTTGTCTGTTTAAAGTGAGATTAATCGTCATTAAAATAGTTTTGAGAAGATGGTTGAAATCATATTTTTTAAAATATTTTAAATTAAATTTTTATTTTTTTATTTTTAATGTGATGGTATTAAAAAAAATTAAAAATGTTTTATAAAAAAACATACGGACTACCTTGATCTCGAATACTCAGTGTAATATAAATTGTTGATGAACAATTTGTTCTGCCACTGGGCCCTTTTTTCCTCCTCCATGTGCACCCACGGCGCAGGGAAATTTCAAGTGACTTGGAAAGTGGGCTAAAATGATCCAGGCCTCCAGTTTTGAGCGTGGCCTTCGGATTCTGCTTTGCGGGCCCCAGGTCTTCGCCTGTTATTAGAGGTAATGTTGTATTGCTGTTACGTTCGGTGTTATAAAAGCAGTACTTGATGAATAGTTACTGTATTGTACATAGAAATATTTAAAACAATTAAATGATATTTATTTAAATTTTATTGTTATGTTTTTGAGATATAAACAAAACAACTAAGTATATTTGGAAGTGTAGTGATTATTATAGTTATAGTTTAAAAAAATATTTTATAAAAAATATTTTTGGTTGAGGTTGATTTAATATTTATATATGTTTGGTTAAAATTATGGTTAAAATTGAGGTTGAATAAAAAGTAGTTTAATTTTCTTAGTTAATAATGCTTTTGAAATTAAAGTTATAAAATAATTTTAAAAAATATATATTAATATTGATGATTTTTAATTTAAATATTATATATTTAACTATTGTTATTACATTATGAAATAAATAATATTTTATATAAAATATTTTTCATTGTTCCATTAAATTATCTACAATTCTATCATGTATGAAATATATCTAATAAGGACTATAGTTTTTTTAGTTTCTTAAGCGCACAACAACATCATGTAAAATATAATTAAAAACAAAATTAGAATTGCGATCAAATTTTGCAAATGCTACTTCATCAAGCGATCTCTATCTAATTCATCTAATGTCATTAAATAATATTAAACACTAGTTTTTTAAATAAAATACAATTAAAAAATAAAAAATAATTTTTATTTTACTGGATCAAACTCGGTTCAATATATGTTAAGCTTTGAATTAGACCCAGTCCGGCTAGAATTGGTCCGACCGAAACAATATAACATACTACATTTTTCATACTAATTGCATTATTTATTAAACATTGCAACATATTATATTGTTCATGTTACTTGCATGCTAATATTATTTATATTAATTATATTTTCAATAAATAATGCAATTAATATGAATAATATATAAAAAACAATCATAATTTTTTATATATATATTTCAAACATAGTAACCATGAACACGATGGTTTTTTTATTTACCATGCTGCGTAGCCACAATGTTATTAGTACAGTTTTTTTTTTATTATTATTATTAATGGATTTTCTACTTGGTGGTAAATTTCAGGAAGGATTAACAGAAACCTAAGAGGTAGGTGTGGATGATTTATTGTAGAAGCACTTTGCAATAAAACATAATTTATCGTGAATTTGCACGGTCCTCCTTTTTTTTTTTTTGTTCTTTCAATTTTTTCCATTTCAGTCATTAAACAATTTTTTTCTTTCAATTAAATCCTTTTGCATTGCATTTATTGAGAATTGAGCATAATGATTTATTTCAAATTGTTTTCAATGAGTTTATCACACTGAGAAAAGAAAATATCCTGATATTAGATTGATGTGTAATTTTGCAAAATAGAATATAATTTTATTAGGAACAAATTAAAACTTGGGGGACTAAATTTGACATTGTTTTTCTTTACATTGTTCATTCCATGATTTTTTTTATGGTTTTGGCTGGTGAATTTTTGCCATTTTCATTTTAGGTGCATGTAGTTTGAAATTTTACGTTTTGATACAAAACTTTTGTTCTCTCCCAGTATATATATTAAATACCATGTAATTTTGACTCGTTTTTTTTTTTTTCCTTTATTAAGGTTATAGTTTTCATTTATTTATTTTAACAAGTGCTCTTTTTGTACAAATATGAAAAAACTGAGATACTCTAAAACAATTTTAAAAAGATAAATAAACCTGGGAAAAAGACTATTTCCTTGAATTCACTATTGCAGTAAATCAGCTAATTTATAATGATTTCTCCACGTGGCTTAGGTTTTATAATAGCATCCATCCTCATTTGGGCTATCGTTTGATCAACGGCGTCGTTCTCCGGCCCAAGTATGAACTAATTAATGCAGCTAAATATTTCAAGGCAGGCGAAGAAAATCATGGATCGATCCCAATCATGGACTTCCTATCTCAATGTGACCTAAAAAGCCGAAAATGCCTCTGCCGAAGAAATGTGTTCTATGCTCGAGTTATTGCCAAATGATTGCCACGTCAACTAAGATGGCACTTAGCCATTTTGCATGTACCTATCTTATCCTCCTATAAATTAATAATAATTGACAAGTGGCATCAGGCGGCTATGGCTATTATTATTGGCCTTTACCAGTTGATGGATGCTATATTAATTTGATGACACAAACAATTAAGCATGTTTTACATGGATTTGGTACTGATTAATTGAAAAAAAAGCTTTTTTAAAAAATTAGGATAATAAATTATAAATTTTGATAAAATATCACTATTTAAAAAAATTTCGATGAAATAACACACTTTAAAAGCATGAAATGTCATGACATTTAAATACTTTTTCAGATAAAAAAATATAAAATGCATAAGGAGCTCCCTCTCTTTATCTACAAACCGATGCCCTTAGCTCATATCTCTCTATAAAACTCACAAAACAATTATTTTTTCCCCTTGAAACACGCATAAATCAAATTCACTTTAGTATCTAAGCATTTTTTATCATTATTCTATTAAAAATCCATTATTGCCACCACTGCTAGCAGATACCTAGCCCATTGTCTAGTGCTACAAGCAAGTTAAATATATTACATTATTCTGAGTTTGTATTTGATTTGATTCAAATAAAATAATTGTTTAAGTTGAATTTAAGATTCATAGTGAATTTAGAGTTCGTTGAATTAATAATAAATTATTTTAAAAAATCATCAATTAGAATTGGTTTGATATAGTTGAACATGAAAATAATTTAAATTAATTATGAATTAATTATTTTAATTAATTGTGTGTTGCGTTTAATTTTGAGTAAGTTACGGAATTAGAAATTTTATGTGGATTGTTGAAATCAACTAATAACATAATTAATCACGCTTTATGATCTAATGCAATAGAGAATAAATGTGATAGAATTATGATGAATTACATGTTGCATTGAATTGTTGATAAGTTGATAAATTTGATATTTTTAATTTTATATTAATTTGGATTTGATTTAATGGAATTGATCATGAAAATATCCATTAAATTTTGTATCATGAATTATGTTTAGTTTTGATGAAATTTGATTGAATTTGCTATGAATTTTATCAATTAGGGTTGAGGTAATGCAATTTAGTCAAAACTACATTCAATTGACTATAAATTGATTTTTTTTACAGAATATCTTATAATATATTTATGTTATGTCATCACAATGACACTATTGTTCCTGATGTAAACATTAATATCATATATAATGATAGGAGCAATTTGTTGTTAGATAGTAATTTAAGTATGTTCTATGCAGAAATGAAAGCAATTATTTGTCATGAAATTGGATGGAATTATAATAATATTGATGTTGAAATAACTTGGAGGTGTCAAATTTATGAACATCAATATTATTTTATGTCGATGGTCTGTGATGATAATTTTAAGACAATGATTGATTTTTTCGTTCAAAGTGGTTTGAACATGATGACATTGTATGCAAATAGTTGATCAAAATTCATGTTTGCCCTAACTTTTACTGGTCCTTTAAAGTCAATTAATAGAGGTAAAAATAATTTATTATTGATAATTTACTGTAAATAATAACTGATACTATATTTAACAATTTATTTGTTGATCAATATAAATTTAACTATATTCTAAATTTAGTGACAATGAAGATGATAATATGTTATACCTAATATAAATATGTTAGTAATATTCTATTCTTAAATTTAGAGATACTTCTTGATCTAGTTTTGATGTTTCTTATAATTAGATATTTATTTATACATGAATATCAAATACATTTGATTTTAAGATTAAATAGATATTCAGTAATGAAAATAAATTAATTAATGTAGCTAAATGGTGATTTAATACACATTTAATTGAACATTAGGTCTAACAATTAAATTTTATATTTATTTAATTATAATGTAATTAAATATCTAAATATAAGTGATATTTTGTATAAAAAATATTATAAAAATTTGAATTTATTTAAAATATTAAAATTAAAAAAATCATATATATGTATAACTTCTTTTTTTTCCCAAAAAAAACCACCCTTTATTAAATGTCATTATTTTACCACATTCAAAAAAAAAAAACTATTTCATCAAAAAAAATTAGTGCGGTTAATTTACCATTTCTTATTTATTAAAAAAAGAAAAAAGAAGAAGAAGAAGATAAAGCCCGTTAATTTGAGAATTGACATAAAGAAAGTCCTTTCCATGACGCCTTTATTAAGGAGCACGTACAAGCTGGTGATGGGTGAAAAGGACCACCACTATAAAGCCAGCCATGTGAGACTCGCACCGACTCCCAAAACGCGTCACGCTCTCATTCACACTGCCTGCTGGTTTGTATTCCGTATCAGCACTCCCTTAAATACCTTCGGTAGACTTAAAATTCGCTTTCTTGAAAGTTGAAACCCTTCCCTGTGCCCATGGTAGGCCACTCCATCGAAGCATCGTTTCTTGATTTCGTCCCGTCCATTAGCTACTTTGCCGTATTTCTCTTCGGCCGATTTGGTTGGTGGAGCCAGCTTATGGCTATTCTACTATTCTGAAGGCTTTTTTTGTTTTTTTCTCCCTAATATGATTCTACCTGATCGAATTTTGCAATTTTTTCAATGCCCTCAAGTGATAAATTTTACTATACGCCAGACAATATACCTAATTATTTATATTTTGTTTTTTTTTTCAAAAAAAGAGAAAGCATAAGAGTTGCTTGTTAACATGTAAACAGTAAATGATTTGGGTGGTTTTTTCCTCTGCCGCAATCAATAAGGTTGATGTAAAACAATGCCCACAACAAATTAACGGTGTACCCATGATCTCCACTTGACTCAGTCTCATGCCAAATCAACTAAGCTACATGTAGAGTACGAGCTCGGAGTCAAAAGTACATCCACTTTATCCAATTAATGCAACAGTTCGTCACAACACTGGCTCCTCTTCCGTGTAAGAGTGAAGCAAAAGAAGAATCATTTGCATCTCGAAGTCCAGATCAAAGGTATCTCTCTAAAGCAAATTAAGTATAGGAATTAGAAAAAAGATGATATATAGAAGAATCACTTATGGGTGACCGAAATTATAAAGATCCTAGAATTAGACTAGAAAAAAAAAAAAAGGAAAAAAGAGTAGACAACAAAGCAAGCAGCAATAAAGAAATTTGTGTTGAGAAAAAAAACGATCGACAGTGACGACTCGGCAACCTCCACTAGCTGTAGACACTCAAAAAAACAACTTTTGATTCCACGTTTCATTAACTGCCTAAAAGAAATCAAAACCATAGAGCCCATCATCAATTGCATTAGAAGTAACACATCAAATTAAACTAAAACATTGAAGACTCAAAAAAAGAAGAAATAATTACTTAAAGGCGGTATAACATGTGACCATTTTCTTCTATATATATATATATATATATATATATATATATTGCAACTCCTTACCAGCTGATACTCCATATATATATATATAATCTCCCTCATCTTCAGAGGCTTACATGGCAACTCGTTGCCAGCTGATACTTAACGACGTTGTCACCAACCATAATTCCATTAGTTCTGCTACCAAACTGAATATAAGCAGGACACCTAACATGCAAATTGTATTTCGCAGAAATAAAGGTTCCGACTTTGAATCGAACACGACCATCAATCTTGATCATCAGCATCACAAGTCCTGCACCTTGGTCTTGACTTAATGCAGCTGAATTGTACGGAGATACCGGCACGGAGTTACCGGAAATAAAAGGGGACCAAACATTAATCTCTTTGTGTCCTTGGTAAGAAGCAGGTATGGAAGTTCGTAGAGTTATTTGTTGGTTGCGGTATGTGGCATAGATATCGAGTCTATCATAGTAGATTCCGACTCTATCATCCGGGTTGCGAGAGGATACGGTGACTTGGAAGTTGGAAGTGATGTAATTTGGATATGAAACGTTAAAGGCGTAAACTGTAGCATCTTGGAGGATGAATTTTGGTTTTGAAGGACGGAGGATGGCCCAAACTAAGAGGATTACGATGAGGACAATGAAGAGGAAGGTTAGGATTCCGGCGAATAACAGGCGGACGAATCTTCGGCGTTTATTTTCGTGGTTGCCGCAGTCTTTGGACATGTTGGAGGAGTGGGTGGTGAAGAAGTGGAGAGAAAGGGAGTAGCTTTGTGAGGAAGATTTTCTGAGGGAAGTGTGGAGTTATTAAGAGTCTGAGTGGGTGAGTGAGTGAGTGCGTGAGAGAGAGAGGATTCTGGGATTCTTTGCTTTATGCGGGAGTCGTAGTGACGGTGCCGTGCGATAAACGCGTTTGTGTTATGGGTGTGTATTGAGATCTTGTAATAAGATGTGAAATGGTGATCAGTGCTTTTATTTTCTTCAATATGTGTGGTAGTGGTAGCACTTGGGAAGTTTCTATCTTAAAGTTTAATGTGACTGATGGGATTTAATTATTTAATTGAAATATAAGCAAGAGAATACTTGCATTAGGTCCCTTTTTGTAATTAACGTTGTGACCAATTTATTTGAGGCATTTTCAGCACAGAATGAAGAGTAATTTAATAACTCCTACTTTAGAAAATTTTATGAGCCCATGAGAAAAACTTATGCACATGATAATGTTTTCTTTTCCCTTTTCTTTTGAGTGTATGTCATTGTATTGGAGAAGTTCATATTTTCTATTTTTTGGCTAACAAAAATTTGTTATTCTTAAACATATTACAAATTATAAATTACCAAAAAAAATACTCTAAAATTTGTTTTGTATTATTTTCTACTAGGTTATTACAATCTTAACAAAATATTTTAATATTAGATTGATTCTTGATTTTATATAAAAAAATATAGCTAGTTGTTAGTGAAGAATAAAAAATATAGAGATCAAAACTAAAAATAAGGTAAAATGATAGTTTTTTATTTAAAAAAAATTATTTATTTTAATCAACCCATTGAACATTTTCTTTTTTAATTTTATTATTTTACATTGAATTTGATTGGTGATTTAGATTGATGATTTATTAATTTCATGTTATTTTTTATTGGTTTATTGTGGTTTCAAGAAATATCTTCTCAATGAATTGGTTCTTGAGTTTGCAAAGAAAAATTTGGTTTTGTTGTATGTAAAAAAATAAAAAAAAAGAAGGCTAAAATTAAAAGTTTGGTAAAATAAAAGGCTATTTTATTTTAAAAAATATGCCAATGACTTTTTTTATATAAAAAATAAGCTTATGTTTTTGTCCATTTTTTGTATCTTTAGTTTGGAAATTATAGGATTTGATATAAGACTTTATTTTATTCATATTTTAGTCTTTGAATTAAAGAGTTGAGAGATGAATTTATTGAAAAATAGTGAAGAAAAAAGAAAGTTAATAGTTAATATCATTTAAATATAAAAAAATATTAATTTTAGTGTTAATTGATTCAATTCAACTAGAAGAGTTTCATTAGAATGTCTTGTTTGAAAATTGTAGATTAGAGTTGAGAGATAATTTTTTTTTCTCAACTTGATTTTGTGTTTCTGAAATATTTTTAGAGGTTTTTGGATTAATAGATTGATCTTTTAAGGTTCTATTTGTACTTATTAGATATTTTGAGATAAAAAAAAATTAAAAATAATTTTTTTTAAAAAAACCCCCTCTTGTTTTTCTAGCCATATTTATAGCAGTAAAATTTTTAGTAGATAATGACTCATTGATGGTCTTTTTCTGTTTATTATATTTTTTTTACTAAGTAGTAGATAATGACTCATTGATGTTCTTTTTCTGTTTATTATATTTTTTTTACAAGAATTTATTTTTTTATCATATTATTTAATAATTGTATTTAAAAAAATTATTAAATTAAATTCAATTCATCAGTCGAGTTATAAGCTTGATAGATTAATTCAGATTGATCAATTTTTTTTATATATAAATGTTTGAAAAAATATATTTTATTTTAATTTTTTTTAAAATTAAATTGGATTTTTACTTGTTATCTAACTCATTTCAAGTTTTTTTATACGTTATTTAATTAAAAATATAAGATAGGTAAGGAGTTGGGTAAAAATATTTTATTGGTGGTCTGTAGATAGATAAGGGTCCAGTGACATTATTAACGAACTTCCTGTGCCAGTACATGAGCATTGTCTTGTTTTTGGCTTTTGATGTAGAATTTTTTTTAATTAATATTTTTTTTGAAATAATTAAAAATATTTTTTGAAATTTTTCAGTGAATAATTCAAACTTGCTACGTGAGAAAAAATAATTTAGCCTTTTTCTTATCATATTTAATATTAGCATCAAATTTTAAGTTTATAATTAATAATTTTCTTGTTGTTAGAAACACAATAATAACACTTCTATTTTAATGCCCATATGTTTCTCTCTCTCTCTCTAAAATTTTATTTTTCTTTTTACCTTATTCTCAATTTAAAAAGAATGCCTATTTGTTGTTAATTAAAAGAGAATGTCTATTTGTGGTTGGAAAGCTGGAAAACAAATTGACGATAGAGGAGAATTGTATTTATTGAAGGTTTTTTTGGGTTGATTTATTCAAGTTTTAATTTTATTTTTTTTGGGTTGACCCGGGTTAACCTGGGTCAACCCATCTAACCCATGACTCGATCATTAAACCAAGTCGACCACTAGGTCGGATTTTAAAACTATTCCAAAAGGAATATGTTAACAAATTTTGTTTTCTTTTTATAACCACTCTATCTGCATAAATTATTTCCAATTGAATAAGTCACCATAAATAAATAAAACTTAGAATGAGATAGCAAAAGAACAAATAGTGATGAAGATTAATATCCCATCAAAGGTTATAACAACAATGGCATGCATATTTAGCTATTATAAGCATGTATTATTGCTCACTTGCAATGAAGGAAAAAATAAATGAATAAGAACCATATAAACAAGAAATAACAAAAATGATATTATAGACCTAAAAAGGTATTAAATGGTTGATAATTAAGAATCAAGGCATGGTTCTAGCATATAGTTAACAACATATTATATAAATAAAAGTTAAATCATGATTACTAAGACAAATTGACAACCATTACTATTTTTTTATTAGTATTAAAATCACTGGAGAAAATGAAAGCACAAGCTTTCTCTCTCTCTCTCTCTCTCTCTCAATATTTATCCATCTACTCTTAAATAGAATCATGTGTCCAAATATAACATCAACTAAGTCAATGGAATATAATTGAAGTGAATTATTTACCAAAAAAAGCAATAACATGTAGATGATGTGAAAAAAATAAAAATTAATAAAAAAAAGTACAAGTAAAACAAAATAAAATCATAATATTACAACTACCTAATTAAAGTAACAAACAACACATTATTCAAGGTAGCGATGCTAAACTGCGAAAAAAAAGAGAGATTATATCCATATATCTCCAATGGCCACTAATTTAACAAAACCCATAAAACCCAAATAGTAAATAAATCAACCCTAAATGGAGTAAAAACCCTAACCCTAGTTTAAGATTTAATAATGTGAAACTCTAAATTTATTAAATAAGAAAGAACAAGAATTCAAACCTAAAATGGATGCTCTTAACACTAGATTTATGAGTGGGGTAGAATGGTTGTCAAATTTAATTGTGAGGATGGATACTATCATAGTCAAGTAAGAAGAAGAAGAAGAAGAAGAAGAAGAAGAGAATAAGAGAAAAGGGAATTGTCAGGTTTTGATTCATTTTAAAATCATGGATAAAATTTTCATCAACAATTTGAAATGCCAATCATTCCAGTAGAATTGTCAAAGGAATATTTTATTATTTTTATTTTGTTTCCATTTCAATAGAAAATTATTGAAAAAACATTTTCGCCATAATTTTCATTGGTATATAGTGAACATAATATTTTTCATTGTGTTATCATTTTTATTTTATTTTTCTAGTAGTGATAAGAAATCTCAAACAATAACTTTTGAGGTTTATATGAAAGCCTTTATGATCATTAATTACCATGTATTTTTAACCCAATTAGAAAGGTCTTTAGAATCTTCTAGAAAACTTTCAAGCAAATTCAATGAACAAATCAAAAGTTATGCTCAATAATATAAAATTATGTATTAAGAAAAAAATCTCTAACATAAGTCTTCCCGAGTTAAAAAGATCTTATCCTCAAGTTAAAATTGCTTTTGTCTTAATCTCAAGAATGTCCAATAAAAACTCTCTAGTCTTTTTTTTTTCTCTTCAAGTATATAAAAATTCTAGACATTAGCTTCAGTCCCTTTTATTTTAAAATTTGTATATGAAACAATAATATATGAATTATTTATCTTCCATTGGATTCTGAAATAATAAATCTCAAACCTTAAATTTGAATTGAATACTCTCCATTAGTTTATTTTAGAATACTAATTCATACCTATCTTGCCATAAATAGGATCCTTAAAATTTTCACGATACACGGTACTTATCTCGATCAAGTTGTCTCATTTGCTCATGCTTTGAAAATGAATTTTTAAAACTAGTCATGAATTCATGATATCTTTTCTTATAATTCACTAAGCTCCTTACCTGCACCAATTGAAAGGTTAACTTCATATTATATCTTTGCATGTCTTTTATCATTAGTTATTGAATATCTTTTTTTTTAATTCTATAATTTATCTTTACATGTCCTATATTATCAGCTCCTGAATGTTTCTCTATTAAGGGGGAACCTTCGTATCCCCATTTACTTAATTTTTGTTTTGTTTTGTGACCCCTTCTAACTATATTTATTTAATAACACATAACAAATAAAATAACTTGGGATTGCAATATACAACAACCAATAATATGATATCAATGGGCTCTGATACCAACTGACATAGATGAAAGCAACACAAAAAAGATAACACCTATATGAATGCAAAATTCTATTAAAAAAAGGATTATATGGAAATTCTAATTCAAAATCTTATTAGTGAATAATATCTATTTAAGTAGTTTGCATATCTTGGAGTTTACAATTCCTTAAATAAACTTAAAAACTTACCTAAACTAATAAGAAAAATAAAAAATAAAGAAAAAGTAATAAAAATCCTAAACAAACTGGGAAAAAATGTATTAAATAAATATACAAAAAAATATTGAAAGAGTTTTAAACCAAATAGAAAAAAGTCCAAAACCAACTTGAAAAATTTAGAAAATCGCTAACAGTAACTTCTAGGTATTATAAAAACCTTTCTTGATATCTGATTACTGTAAAATTTATTCTATAAAAAACTAAATCTTTAGAACCTATAAGCAAAATTTTAGATGAATTTAACTGTATGGAAATGCATATTCAATCACATAGAACTACATATTAAAAATAAATAGTTTTAGACTAGGATTTCTTGTGGATTTCTACTATATGAGAAATCCTTACATTATTTCACCACGATATGCATTATGAATTCTATATAATTAGTATTACAACACATCGTTTTGTAGCCCAGCCCGGCAGGTCAACCCGAGACTTGGCTGATATGGGGTTGGAACCAAACCAGGTTTAAGGAAAAATAGAGGAAGTTAAAAGCCGGGGTGACCCGACGACCTCACTAACCCGAAAAGACCAGGTCAAAAACCTGGTTGTAACATGTAACTTTTGTTTTTTATTAAAATAATTTTGTTTGGATTTTTTAAAAAAATCAAAATTGACCTGAGCGACCCAGTGACCAGGTCAAAATCCAATGGCATGGTCAAAACCAGGAACCCGGACCTTGAACCAGGTCGACCACCAAGCCGGGTTTAAAAACTCTAAATAGACCTAGTATAGCTTCCTTTTGTTTCACTGAACTTTTCAAATCATTGCATGCCTTGAAAACAACTTATGAAAAGCTTGCCAAAACTTTCTATCTCGACACATTATAAGTTTTTTTCACTAATTTTCTGTTAACAGATGCATAATTAAATATGAGGTAACTAATTCTAGAAAATCTCAACAACTAAATATATATTACAATGAAAATTAATAAAATAAAAATAAGATAGTGTTTGATATGCTGGATAATGTTGATTGGACTTGACAAGATTGAACAAATAATTGTCTTGTCTTGTGTTTAATGTGGTTTGAATTGAATTAGACAAATAATTATCTTGTCTTGTGTTCGTTCAAAACAAGATTGCTTTGTTTTTTTTATTTTATTTATTTAGGTCAATCTGAGTTGACCCTCCTAAGCTGTGGCTCTAGCCTTACTTAGGTCGATCATCGGGTTTTAAAACTATAATAATAAAAAATTTTATTCTTACGTTACTTTGAGTTAACTAGGGTTCACCATGCCGAACGATAACCTAGGTCATGTCCTAGGTCAACATCTTAGTTGGGTTTTTAAATTATGATAATAATTATTTTTATTCTCAAGTTGATTAAAGTCAATGATCAACTTAGCTCATGACTGAGTCTAACCCCAGGTCGATCCCCTAGTAGGGTTTTAAAATTTTAATAATTGTTATTTTTATTTTTATATTGCCTGGGTAAATGGTCAACCTGAGCCTTGCCCCCAATTGACTTTTGAGTCGAGTTTTAAAATTATTATAATAATTATTTTGTCCTTATGTTGATCCGAGTCAATTGTTAAACAAACTTATGACCTGGATTTAACCTCATATCGATCTTTAAGTTGAGTTTTAAAAAAAATGTGTCAATGACTTTTTTTATATAAAAAATAGGCTTATGTTTTTGTTCATTTTTTGTATCTTTAGTTTGAAAATTATAGGATTTGGTCTAAGAATTTATTTTATTCATATTTTAGTCTTTGGATTAAAGAAATAAGAGGTGAAGTTATTGAAAAATAGTGAAGAAAAGAGAAAGTTAACTGTTAATATCATTTAAATATAAAAAAATATTGATTTTGGTGTTAATTGATTCAATTCAATAAGAAAAATCCCATTAGAGTGTTATTAAATCTTTATCTTGTTTGAAAATTGTAGATTAAAGTTGAGAAATAATTGTTTTTTTCTCAACTTGAATTTGTGTTTTTAAAATATTTTTAGAGGTTTTTGGATTGATAGATTGATTTTTTGAGGTACTATAAATTAAAAATTAGTTTGCTTTTTAGAAAAAACACCTCTTGATTTTCTAGCCACATTTATGGCAGTAGAATTTTAAGTAGTAGATGACTCGTTGATGTTCTTTTTCTATTTATTAGATTTTTTTTATAAGAATATATTTTTTTACTATATTGTTTAATAATTTTTTTAAAAAAATTATTAAATCTAATTTAGTTTATTAGTCGACTTATAAGTTTTATAGGTTAATTCAGATTAATTAAAGTTTTTTTATATAAATGTTTGAAAAAAAAATTATTTTAAGTTTTTTTAAAATTAAATTAAATTTTTACTTGTCTTCTAACTCATTTCAAGTTTTTTCATACGTGATTTAATTAAAAATATAAGATAGGTAAGGAGGTGGGTAAAAGACGACATTATTAAAGAACTTCCTTTGTATTGTTTTTATGGCTTTTGATGTATAATATTTTTAATTAAAATTTGTTTTTGAAATAATTAAAAATATTTTTTGAAATTTTTCAGTGAATAATTCAAACTTGCTACATGAGAAAAAAAAATTCAACCTTTTTCTTATCATATTTAATATTAGCATCAAATTTTAAGTTTATAATTAATAGTTTTCTTGTTGTTAGAAACACAATAATAACACTTATATATTTGTTTTCTTTGTTTTTTTTTTTAAAAAAAACTTCAATTCTAACTTGTACTGTGACACAGGTTAGGCATATAGTAACTTTGTTTTGGCATTTGAAATTATATTTAAAAGCATTTTAAAAATATATTTAACTTGAAAGCATATTAATTGATGTGTTTCTAGTATTTTAAAATAATATTAATATATTAATATTAAAAATTAAAAATAAATCTGAAAAGAATATTTTCAAATAAAAATTATTTTTTAAAAAATATCACATACAGTAATAAACCAAACACAGAGCAAGCTAATTGCCCTCGCCAGGACTAAAAATTAATTGTATTAAATAAGTAGCGAGGGCTGGTTATATATGTACTGTTGTCTGCCTGGAGACAGACATCAGTCCCTGTCAAGCGGATGCCAAAGAATAATTAATTCTTACTATTTAGCCATGTATATATATTTATTTACGCAATTAAATGTGTCCTCGGATGTCATATCCATGGGAACAATGGAGTTGATTGGTGCCTTTTCATTTATGTTTGAATATAAATAACGTTTATATATATAAAACTGTATTTATTTTTGTATTTTAAAAATATTTCTGAAAAAAATTGATTTTTTAAATTTTAAATTAATATTTTTTTGATATTTTTAGATTATTTTGATGTGTTAAGATTAAAAATAATTTTTTTAAAATAAAAAATATTATTTTTATATATTTTTAACTAAAAAATATTTTAAAAAACTATAGCAAACACCTTGCTAACTAAGTTTACTAAAAATCGAGGCCAATGATGAAAGGACCCGATAGCCCTTTGGCTGTGCTTTCTGAGGACATCAAAGGGAAGCTGCTCTTTTCGCTAATCGAACTTTAGAAAGACAAAAAGGCAACAAAAGAACCCGTCAAGCAAGTAACACTTGAACAGATGGACTTCCATTAATTCGAGAGTTCTTGGACCAATGATTTCATGTATTATTTGTGTCACTTATTTCAAGGCCTCAATTTGATCATGTGCTTCTATCAACGTTTGGACTATAAATTAAGCAAGTTTCTCATGATTAATCAAGGTTAGATAGAAATGATAACACTTGGACTCTAAACTATGCTTGAGATTTCATACAAACTAATGAAAATGCCAACATGTTAAATTTATTAAAAATAATAAATTTATCTATGGGTTTGACAACATATTAATTTAGGGTTTTCTTTAGGTGTTATTGGTAAAAAATAGGTTATAAAAATAAAAATAAAAATTTAATTTTTTAGTTAATTTTTAGGGAAATGTTTTTTAAAACAAATATTATCGTACATTCCAATTGCATTTAAAAGAAAAATTGGGCTCCATACGGGTCCTTTCTAATTGTAATAGGGCTCTTTCATTTTTCTTTTATAATTTTGCTTTTATTAAAAAAAATCATGCTTTTTTTTAATGTTTTTTTTAAATAATCTTACTATTTATATTTAAATTAATTCTTTTTTTCTTTGGTTTCTTATTTTTTGTATTTAATTTGTTTTTGTAAATAATGGTTGTTTTTGAATTATTTTACAGGTGTTTGAAGAAACTATTTTAATTCATTTATATTTTTTTAATAAAATTAAAATTTATTTTTAAATAATGCTACACAATTCCCTACCTTCGTAATTATATTTGTGTTACCGGATTTTTTTCTTCTTCATAAAAAGTCATCTCTACAAGTTTGATTATATTTGTGATTGATGTGATTTGTTTTTTTATTTTTTATTTAAAAAAAAAAAGAAAAGAAAGAATGTCGAAGATTCTTTGGGGAAAAAGTTTGAAAACACAGTATAAATTGTATTTTTTATTAAAATTAATTTTTTGAATTATTTTGATATATTAATCTTAAAAATAATTTTAAAAAATAAAATAATTATTTTAAAAAATAACTATAATCACGTTTCCTTAAAGACCTGAACATCAACCCGATAAGACTTCTGTTTTTAAACCTGAGAAAGAAACCTGATATCCTTTTCTCTTTTTTTTTTTTATCTCTGGGTACAAAAGTAATTGAGCTTGCGTTATGTAAGATTTAATTCGTCCACCAAAAAGGAAAAAGAAAGAAATGTACAATTACTAGCTTTCTGACGGGCCATGCAGTTCTTCTGTTCTGTTAATTTCTTCGAATTATCAGCACTGCGAACAAGCGTGATCCCCCGCGTAAATCTCACGGCTCGTTTCATTTCTCATATTGCTATCATTAATTATTAGATACAAACAACTTTTTAAAGTTAGGAAGAACAACAACCCATCGATTTAGAGTGCCATC
>NW_011500010.1:24652-27242 GCF_000495115.2 Populus euphratica | reverse complement strand
CCGTTTGGTCTGTTGAAAAAGTCCCCCTATGAAAGGTTTTTTTTTTTTTTTCTTTGAAAAAAGTGGCTCGCCAAATAACTTGATTTTTTAAAAACTCATCTTCACAACAATAATTTCAGCTTGAAAAACCTTTGAGTGCTTTAGTAAGTGTTCTACACTTTGTTTTGTTTGAATTTATATAAATACTAATCTAATTTTTGGGTTTTTTTTATTTATTAATATGCACTTTTAATGATAAATTAATTAGTATAGTCTAGTCTAGTTTGGAACAACGTTGACTACAGAACTTGACCATAAAATTGCATTAATAAACGAGCAGGACATGTGGCACGCCATGATTGTCTCCAAAAAGTCACGTGGATCGGAAACAGGTGCAAAAGGATGGAAAATGACATTATGAAGAAAAAAAAAGAGGAGAAAAAACCCTCTGAATCAAGAAAGAAATTGAAAAGTTAAAGTTCACATGGGGAATAAAGTCTATTTCCTTAGTCGTGAGCAATCTTCCATCTTAAGGCTGGATAGTCTTATCCTCAAATAAATTACAGACAAATTAGAATTGTTTTACGACTAACCTAATCTAGCCTAATTTATAACTCGGCTGATGGACTGAATTGAATTTAATAATTTTTTTTAAAAATTATTGAATAATATAATAAAAAAAGTTCTTGCAGAAAATAAAAATTAAATTTAATAAACAAAAAAAACATTAATAAGTCATTTACTACTTAAATTCTGCTACCGTAAATGTAGCTAGAAAATCAAGAGATATTTTTTTATTTTAAAAATTATTTTTAAATTTATTTTTATCTTAAAACATCTAATAAAAATAAATAAAACCTCAAAAAACTAATTTATCAATTCAAAAACTTCTAAAAATATTTCAAAAACACAAAATCAAATTAAGTAAAAAACAATTATTTCTCAACTCTAATTTGTATTTTTCAGTCAAAATAAACATTTAATAACACTCTAATGAGACTCTTCTTGTTAAATTAAATCAATTAACACCAAAATTATTTTTTTTATATTTAAATGATATCAACTATTTATTTTTTTTTCTTTATTATTTTTTAATGATTTCATTTCTCATTTTTTTTAATTTAAGGATTGAAATGTAAATAAAAAAATTCTTAGACCAAATCCTATAATTTCCAAACTAAAGATACACAAAATAAATAAAAACATAAGGCTATTTTTTTTTTTTATAAGAAAGTCATTTACACATTTTTTTAAAGAAAAAGGCCTTCTATTTTACCAAACTTTTAATTTTGGCCTCTTTTTTTTTTTTTTTACAAACAACAAAACTGAATTTTTTTTATGAAATTAAAAACCAACTCACTACAAGATATTTCTTGAAACCGTGATAAAACGATAGGAAATAACATAAAATTAACAAATCATCAATTTAAATCACCAATTAAATTTAATATAAAATAATAAAATTAAAAAAAAATTCAATGTGCCAATTAAAAGAAATGAAAGGCTGAATTGTTTTCTTTAAATAAAAGACTATCATTTACCTTGTTTTTAGTTTTGACCTCTGTATTTTTTATTTTTCATTAACAATTAGTTATATTTTTTTATATAAAATTAAGAATTAATCTAGTATTAAAATATTTTGTTAAAATGGTAATAACCTAATAAAAAATAATACAAAACAAATTTTAGAGTTTTTTTTTTGTAATTTATAATTTGTAATATGTTTAAGAATGATAAATATTTATCAGTCCAAAAATAGTAAATATGAACTTTCCTAATACAATGACTTACACTCAAAAGAAAAAGGAAAAGAAAACATTATCATGTGCATAAGTTTAAACTTATGGGCTCATGTGTACATAAAATTTTCAAAAGTAGAAGCTATTAAATTACTCATCATTCTGTGCAAAAATTGCCTAAAATAAATTGGTCACAAAGTTAATTACAAAAAGGGACCTAATGCAAGAGAATATATTTCAATTTAATAATTAAATCCCATTAATCATATTAAACTTTAAGATAAGATAGAACCTTCCTATTACTATCACACAAACCGAAGAAAATAAAATCATGTTTTTTTTTAAAGTAATTTTTAGAAAATTATAAGTCAAATTTTCTTGTATTTAATTGTCATTAAAAAAATTGGTCAATGACAAATACTTTTTAGTGAAAGAAAAATTTAGCTTGGTTTCCAGAAAAGTGTTTTTCTAGAAAATTTGAGCTAAAAGCACTTTTCAGAAGTTGTGAAAAATATAGAAATATCATATTATTTACTGATTATATCAAATTTGATTTTCAAACTTTTTATTGCAATATATATTTTATTTTGAATATTTATTATTCAATTTTATCGCTTAAAATTTAATTTTTAACTTTGATCCTTATTTTTATAATTGTTATTTGCGTTTTCTTATATTTTTTGTTGAAATTTTTTATTTATTAAATTTAATTATCATTCTTTTGATTGTTATTTATTTTATTTGAAATAATTTATGAAATATTAATATTATTATTTTAATTTCTTCATCTTTTATTTTTTTTATTTTTTAGATTTAATCTCTATTATTTTGATTATTATTTATTTTATTTGAGACAATTTATGAAATTATAT
>NW_011500010.1:13578-24616 GCF_000495115.2 Populus euphratica | reverse complement strand
TTTTCAATTTTATTCTTATTCAACTTTTTAATTTGTAAGATTTGTTTCTCATTATTTTAATAAACTTGAGAAAAATGAAGCTCATTTTTCATGACATAACCAAACCCTAAAAAATATTTTTTAATTTATTTTTTATTATATTATTAAATATTAAAAAAATGTTACTTTTTTAAAATTTAATTTTTTAAAATAAATTATTTTTTAACAAACAAACGGCGTGTAAAAAAGCTCTGATAACCATTTCACATCTTATTACAAGATCTTAATACACAGCCATAGCACAACGCCTTTATAGCACGGCATCGTCACTGCAGCTCCCGCGTAAAGTAAAGAACCCCAAAATCCTCTGTCCCACTCGCTCACTCAAACTCTTAATAACTCCACACTTCCCTCAGAAAATCTTCCTCACAAAGCTACTCCCTTTCTCTCCACTTCTCCACCACCAACTCCTCCAACATGACATCCAAAGGCTGCACGACATCCAAAGACTGCACGACATCCAAAGACTGCGGCCACCACCACCACCATAAACGCTTCCGCCCGTTATACGCTGGAATCCTAACCTTCCTCCTCATTGTCCTCACCGGAAGCCTCTCAGTTTGGGCCATCCTCCGTCCTTCAAAACCAAAATTCATCCTCCAAGATGCTACAGTTTACGCCTTTAACGTTTCATATCCAAATTACATCACTTCCAACTTCCAAGTCACCGTATCCTCTCGCAACCCGGATGATAGAGTCGGAATCTACTATGATAGACTCGATATTTATGCCACATACCGTGACCAACAAATAACTCTACAAACTTCCACACCTACTTCTTACCAAGGACACAAAGAGATTACTGTTTGGTCCCCTTTTATTTGCGGTAACTCCGTGCCGGTATCTCCGTACAATTCAGCTGCATTAAGTCAAGACCAAGGTGCAGGACTTGTGATGCTGATGATCAAGATTGATGGTCGTGTTCGATTCAAAGTCGGAACCTTTATTTCTGCGAAATACAATTTGCATGTTAGGTGTCCTGCTTATATTCAGTTTGGTAGCAGAACTAATGGAATTATGGTTGGTGACAACGTCGTTAAGTATCAGCTGGCAACGAGTTGCCATGTAAGCCTCTGAAGATGAGGGAGATTACCCATATAAATATATATATATATATATATATATATAGAGTATCAGCTCGTAAGGAGTTGCCATATATATATATATATAGAAGAAAATGGTCACATGTAATACCGCCTTTAAGTAATTATTTCTTCTTTTTTTTGAGTCTTCAATGTTTTAGTTTAATTTGATGTGTTACTTCTCATGCAATTGATGATGGGCTCTATGCTTTTGATTTCTTTAAGGCAGTCAATGAAACGTGGAATCAAAATTTGTGTATTTTTGATAGAGAGGTAACAATTGAGTGTCTACAGCTAGTGGAGGTTGCCGAGTCACTGTCGATCGTTTTTTCTCAACTCAAATTTCTTTATTGCTGCTTGCTTTGTTGTCTACTCTTTTTTCCTAGTCTAATTCTAGGATCTTTATAATTACGGTCACCCATAAGTGATTCTTCTATATATCATCTTTTTTCTAATTCCTATACTTAATTTGCTTTAGAGAGATACCTTTGATCTGGACTTCGAGATGCAAATGATTCTTCTTTTGCTTCACTCTTACACGGAAGAGGAGCCAGTGTTGTGACGAACTGTTGCATTAATTGGATAAAGTGGATGTACTTTTGACTCCGAGCTCGTACTCTACATGTAGCTTAGTTGATTTGGCATGAGACTGAGTCAAGTGGAGATCATGGGTAGACTGTTTGTCGTGGGCATTGTTTTACATCAACCTTGTTGATTGTGGCAGGAAAAAACCACCCTAATCATTTACTCTTTACATGTTAACAAGCAACTCTTATGCTTTCTCTTTTTTTTTTTTTTTTAAATATAGATAATTAGGTATATTGTCTGGCGTCTAGTAAAATTTATCACATGAGGGCATTGAAAAAATTGCAAACTTCGATCAGGTAGAATCATAGTTGGGAGAAAAAAACAAAAAAAGCCTTCAGAATAGTAGAATAGCCATAAGCTAGCTTAACCAACCAAATCGGCCGAGTAGATAATGGGTGGTATTAATGTTATGACATATGTTTAGTTTCTTCGTGTACGTTTGGTCTGTTGGAAGACTCCATCTATTCAACGAAAGGTGTTTTTTTTTCTTTGAAAAAATTGCTCACCAATTAACTTGATTTTTTTAAAACTCGTCATGACAACAGTAATTACAGCTTGATAAACCTCTGAGTGTTTTACTATAGGGTTATTTAGAAATACGGTTTAACTTGTATTCTTAAAAATTTAAAATTTAAAATTTTTAATTTTTATTAAAATTTAATATGATTTGTATATTTTGAATTATTTTGATATATTAATATTAAAAATAATTTTTAAAAAATAAAAAAAATATTATTAATATACATTTCAGCCCAAAAAGTTATTTAAAAAGTAATAATTACCAAATTTCGACAAACACAAGTATTCTACACTTAGTTTTGCTTGTATTTATATAAACACTTATCTAATTTTTGAGTTTTTTTTATTTATTAATATGCAATTTTAATGATAATTTAATTAATCTAGTCTAATTTGGTACAACGTTGACTACAGAAGGTGACCATAAAATTGCATTAATAAACGAGCAGGACATGTGACAAGCCATGGTTGTCTCCAAAAAGACACGTGGATCGGAAACAGGTGCAAGAGGAGAAAAAGAACGGAAAATGACAAATTAAAATTGTTTGACGACGAACCTAATCTAACCTAATTATAAATAAATAATTTTTTAAAGCGCGTACGTGCATGCATTTTTCTTGATTCCGATGACGCCGTGTAAGACATGAGGGTTTTTAAATTGATGATATCACAGTTAGATAAATTAACTAATTAATTTAGTGATTATATATCGACTTACCTATATTACTTTATTTCAACTCCAAATCTATTGTTATTTTAGATTTTACAAGCTAATGAACATTAATGCTATATATTATTTAATAAGTCAGAATCAAAATCACAGAAGCAAAGTTATAATTTATCCTTCAAACATCATTTAATTTTATAAAACATAGAGTTTTGTTTAAATTCAATCTTATCTTTATACATAAGTTTTCTAAAAAGCCATGTCAATCAGGTGGCCATCCCAACAAAATAACATTTTTAATCAAACTAGACCCTTTTAATCATATATCATAGTAGTCATCGGCTTTTCTAATAAGTTATATATAGGTAATTTATCACAAATCAAGTAACTTATTACATAAATTTATTCAACAAAACTAAGTTAAGGACATGAAAGAATACAAGTTTATAATAATATAACATTAATTAATTTAAAATTTTCTAGTTGCATTTGGTTTTCACTCTTTTAACAAGAGCCTCTTAGCTCTTGTCTTATAATTTTTTTAATTGATTTCATATTTTAATTATTTTTTTTATTTTAAAAACTTATAATTTAAAGTAAAAATTATTTAATTATCTAAACTTAAATTTTTCCCCCTAAGCATAAGTATGTATATCATACTTGTCCATTAAGAATGCTAATGAAACCAACTTCATTTAAATAATAGTTTTTTAAATGACCACTAGAGATCATCGAACATGAAACTTAAATATTAGTAAGCTTAGAAGTCATTTCATCAATGTTGTTTTTCATGTAAAGTAAAATATAAAATAACTTATTGTAAATATATAACTTCTATATTAAGACAAAATATTAATTACAAAGAGAGGTTGTCTTTGTATCTTACAATAATTTTGCCTTCGGTTTTATTGAAGAAAAAATGCCTGTTTTTTTGACCTCAATGATTGAGTCTTGGTTGATAATATTTATATTAGATGGTGCATCTTTATAATCATCATCTTGATAAAGATGTATCTCTTTTATTAGACTTAAACTTGATAAAGATGTATCTCTTTTATTAGACTTAAACTTGATAAAGATGTATCTCTTTTATTAGACTTAAACTTGATAAAGATGTATCTCTTTTATTAGACTTAAACTTGTTTCTTCTTGGATGCATGAAACCTAAAAAGAAATAATGATATAATGACAATGCACTCATATGAAATTTAAGTTCAAACAAAACCATTCAAGTTAAATTTTCTAATAAACATGTCAAGAAAATTAAAACACCCATAAGAAGAGATAAAAAGAGAGATAAAGAGAAAAAACCTAGAACGAAAACCAAATTGCTCAAATATGATCCCAGAACCATTTAAAAATCATATGTTATTTCATAAAAAAAACAATTACTTTATTTCTTTTAAAAAATAACACATCTAAATTAATGCAAGTTGTTGCCCGAAACCCAGGCGACTAGGCAAACCCGACTGACACTCAACCTTTTTTTCTTTACACACACACATAGTCGAAAACAACGTATTTCGTTTTGGACTTTTAAAATACTGAAAGTTTTGACTCAAAACGATGTAGATAAAGGATGAAGGATGCAAAATTACAGACAGAGATAACAAGAAAAAACAATTTCAATCACATAGCTGTTGTGCCTGTAAAAAACCTCCAACCTAAACATAACATCCCCTTTATAATGATCGCTACTCGTTCTTGTAGATTCCATTAAAGATAACATCCCCGGTTTTGATTAGATCCTGCATCAAGACATGATTGTAAAACCCTATTCAAAGTTCCGTATGTGAATATTAGTGTTGTTGTTGATGCACGATTGCTATTGTTTTCTATTTTAATGCCCATATGTTTCTCTCTCTCTTTCTCTTGAAGATTTTATTTTCCTTTTTACCTTCTATTCTCAATTTAAAAAGAATGTCTATTTGTTGTTAATTAAAAGAGAATGTCTATTTGTGGTTGGAAAGCTGGAAAACAAATTGACGATAGAGGAGAATTGTATTTATTGAAGTTTTTTTTGGGTTGATTTATTCAAGTTTTAATTTTATTTTTTTTGGGTTGACCCGGGTTAACCTGGGTCAACCCATCTAACCCATGACTCGATCATTAAACCAAGTCGACCACTAGGTCGGATTTTAAAACTATTCCAAAAGGAATATGTTAACAAATTTTGTTTTCTTTCTATAACCACTTTATCTGCATAAATTCTTTCCAATTGAATAAGCCACCATAAATGAATAAAACTTAAAATGAGATAGCAAAAAAACAAATAGTGATGAAGATTAATATGCTATCAAAGGTTATACCAACAATGGCATGCATATTTAGCCATTATAAGCATGTTTTATTGCTTACTTGCCATGAAGGAAAAAATAAATGAATAAGAACCATATAAACAAGAAATAACAAAAATGATATTATAGACCTAAAAATATATTAAATGGTTGATAATTAAGAATCAAGGCATGGTTCTAGCATATAGTTAACAACATATTATATAAATAAAAGTTAAATCATGATTACTAAGACAAATTAACAACTATTACTATTCTTTAATTAATATTAAAGTCACCGGAGAAATGAAAGCACAAACTTTCTCTCTTTCTCTCTTTCTCTCAATATTTATCCATTTACTTTTAAATAGAATTATAGAATCATGTGTCCAAATAGAACATCAATTAAGTCAATGGAATATAATTGAAGTGAATTATTTACCAAAAAAAGCAATAACATGTAGATGATGTGAAAAAAATAAAAATTAATACAAAAAAAAGTACAAGTAAAACAAAATAAACTCATAATATTACAACTACCTAATTGAAGTAACAAACAACAAATTATTTAAGGTACAGATGCTAAGCTGCGAAAAAAGAAGAAGATTATATCCATATATCTTCAATGGCCACTAATTTAACAAAACCTATAAAACCCAAATAGTAAATAAATCAGCCCTAAATGGAGTAAAAACCCTAACCCTAGTTTAAGATTTAATAATGTTAAACTCTAAATTTATTAAACAAGAAAGAACAAGAATTCAAACCTAAAATGGGTGCTCTCAACACTAGATTTATGAGTGGGGGAGAATGGTTGTCAAATTTAATTGTGAGGATGGATACTATCATAGTCAAGTAAGAAGAAGAAGAAGAAGAAGAAGAAGAAGAAGAAGAGAGTGAGAGAAAGGGAATTGTCAGGTTTTGATTCATTTTAAAATCATGGATACAATTTTCATCAACAATTCTGTCAACAATTTGAAACGCCAATCATTCCAATAGAATTGTCAAAGGAATATTTTATTATATTTTATTATTTTTATTTTGTTTCCATTTCCATATAAAATTATTGAAAAAACATTTTCGCCATAATTTTCATTGGTATACAGTGAACATAATATTTTTCATTGTGTTATTATTGTTTTTTTATTTTTTATTTTTCTAGTAGTGATAAGAAATCTCAAACAATAACTTTTGAGGTTTATATGAAAGCCTTTATGATCATTAATTACTATGCATTTTTAACCCAATTAGAAAGGTCTTTAGAATCTTCTAGAAAACTTTCAAGCCAATTCAATGAACAAATCAAAAGTTATGCTCACTAATATAAAATTATGTATTAAGAAAAAAACTCTAACATAAGTCTTCCCGAGTTAAAAAGATCTTATCCTCAAGTTAAAATTGCTTTTGTCTTAATCTCAAGAATATCCAATAAAAACTCTCTAGTCTTTTTTTTTTTCTCTTCAAGTATATAAAAATTCTAGACATTAGCTTCAGTCCCTTTTATTTTAAAATTTGTATATGAAACAATAATATATGAATTATTTATCTTCCATTGGATTCTGAAATAATAAATCTCAAACCTTAAATTTGAATTGAATACTCTCCATTAGTTTATTTTAGAATACTAATTCATACCTATCTTGCCATAAATAGGATCCTTAAAATTTTCACGATACACGGTACTTATCTCAATTAAGAAATTGTCTCATTTGCTCATGCTTTGAAAATGAATTTTTAAAACTAGTCATGAATTCATGATATCTTTTCTTATAATTCACTAAGCTCCTTACCTGCACCAATTGAAAGGTTAACTTCATATTATATCTTTGCATGTCTTTTATCATTAGTTATTGAATATCTTTTTTTTTTAATTCTATAATTTATCTTTACATGTCCTATATTATCAGCTCCTGAATGTTTCTCTATTAAGGGGGAACCTTCGTATCCCCATTTACTTAATTTTTGTTTTGTTTTGTGACCCCTTCTAACTATATTTATTTAATAACACATAACAAATAAAATAACTTGGGATTGCAACATACACTAACCAATAATATGATATCAATGAGTTCTGATACCAACTAACATAGATGAAAGCAACACAAAAAAGATAACACCTATATGAATGCAAAATTCTATTAAAAAAAGGATTATATGGAAATTCTAATTCAAAATCTTATTAGTGAATAATATCTATTTAAGTAGTTTGCATATCTTGGAGTTTACAATTCCTTAAATAAACTTAAAAACTTACCTAAACTAATAAGAAAAATAAAAAATAAAGAAAAAGTAATAAAAATCCTAAACAAACTGGGAAAAAATGTATTAAATAAATATACAAAAAAATATTGAAAGAGTTTTAAACCAAATAGAAAAAAGTCCAAAACCAACTTGAAAAATTTAGAAAATCGCTAACAGTAACTTCTAGGTATTATAAAAACCTTTCTTGATATCTGATTACTGTAAAATTTATTCTATAAAAAACTAAATCTTTAGAACCTATAAGCAAAATTTTAGATGAATTTAACTGTATGGAAATGCATATTCAATCACATAGAACTACATATTAAAAATAAATAGTTTTAGACTAGGATTTCTACTATACGAGAAATCCTTACACTATCTCACCACGATATGCATTATGAATTCTATATAATTAGTATTACAACACATCGTTTTGTAGCCCAGCCCGGCAGGTCAACCCGAGACTTGGCTGATATGAGGTTGGAACCAAACCAGGTTTAAGGAAAAATAGAGGAAGTTAAAAGCCGGGGTGACCCGACGACCTCACTAACCCGAAAAGACCAGGTCAAAAACCTGGTTGTAACTTGTAACTTTTATTTTTTATTAAAATAATTTTGTTTTGATTTTTTAAAAAAATCAAAATTGACCTGAGCGACCCGGTGACCAGGTCAAAATCCAATGGCATGGTCAAAACCAGGAACCCGGACTTTGAACCAGGTCGACCATCAAGTCGGGTTTAAAAACTCTAAATAGACCTAGTATAACTTCCTTTTGTTTCTTTGTACTTTTCAAATCATTGCATGCCTTGAAAACAACTTATGAAAAGCTTGCCAAAACTTTCTATCTCGACACATTATAAGTTTTTTTCACTAATTTTCTGTTAACAGATGCATAATTAAATATGAGGTAACTAATTCTAGAAAATCTCAACAACTAAATATATATTACAATGAAAATTAATAAAATAAAAATAAGATAGTGTTTGATATGCTGGATAATATTGATTGGACTTGACAAGATTGAACAAATAATTGTCTTGTCATGTGTTTAATGTGGTTTGAATTGAATTAGACAAATAATTATCTTGTCTTGTGTTCGTTCAAAACAAGATTGCTTTGTTTTTTTTTTTTATTTAGGTCAATCTGAGTTGACCCTCCTAAGCTGTGGCTCTGGCCTTACTTAGGTCGATCATCGGGTTTTAAAACTATAAAAATAATAAAATTTATTCTTACATTACTTTGAGTTAACCAAGGTTCACCATGCCGAACCATGACCTAGGTCATGTCCTAGGTCAACATCTTAGTTGGGTTTTTAAATTATGATAATAATTATTTTTATTCTCAAGTTGATTAAAGTCAATGATCAACTTAGCTCATGACTGAGTCTAACCCGAGGTCGATCCCCTAGTAGGGTTTTAAAATTTTAATAATTGTTATTTTTATTTTTATATTTCCTGGGTAAATGGTCAACCTGAGCCTTGCCCCCAATTGACTTTTGAGTCGAGTTTTAAAATTATTATAATAATTATTTTGTCCTTATGTTGATCCGAGTCAATGGTTAAACAAACTTATGACCTGGACTTAACCTCATATCGATCTTTAAGTTGAGTTTTAAAAAAAATGTGTCAATGACTTTTTTTATATAAAAAATAGGCTTATGTTTTTGTTCATTTTTTGTATCTTTAGTTTGAAAATTATAGGATTTGGTCTAAGAATTTATTTTATTCATATTTTAGTCTTTGGATTAAAGAAATAAGAGGTGAAGTTATTGAAAAATAGTGAAGAAAAGAGAAAGTTAACTGTTAATATCATTTAAATATAAAAAAATATTGATTTTGGTGTTAATTGATTCAATTCAATAAGAAAAATCCCATTAGAGTGTTATTAAATCTTTATCTTGTTTGAAAATTGTAGATTAAAGTTGAGAAATAATTGTTTTTTTCTCAACTTGAATTTGTGTTTTTAAAATATTTTTAGAGGTTTTTGGATTGATAGATTGATTTTTTAAGGTACTATTTGTATTTATTAGATATTTTGAGATAAAAATAAATTAAAAATTATTTTTTTTAGAAAAAAACACCTCTTGATTTCCTAGCCACATTTATGGCAGTAGAATTTTAAGTAGTAGATGGCTCATTGATGTTCTTTTTCTATGTATTAGATTTTTTTTACAAGAATCTATTTTTTTACCATATTGTTTAATAATTGTTTTTAAAAAAATTATTAAACCTAATTTAGTTTATTAGTCGAATTATAAGCTTTATAGGTTAATTCAGATTAATTAAAGTTTTCTTTATAAATGTTTGAAAAAAATAATTTTATTTTAAACTTTTATAAAATTAAATTGGATTTTTATTTGTCAACTAACTCATTTCAGTTTTTTTTTCATATGTGGTTTAATTAAAAATATAAAATAGATAAGAAATCGAGTAAAAAAATTTATTGGTGGTTTGTAGATATGGGTCCAATGACACTATTAAAGAACTTTCCGTACCAGTACATGAGCATTGTATTATTTTTATGGTTTTTGATGTATGATTTTTTAATTAAAATTTGTTTTTGAAATAATTAAAAATATTCTTTGAAATTTTTCAGTGAATAATTCAAACTTGCTACGTGAGAAAAAAAAAATTCAGCCTTTTTCTTATCATATTTAATATTAACATCAAATTTTAAGTTTGAAATTAATAGTTTTCTTGTTGTTAAAAACATAATAATAACACTTATATATTTGTTTTCTTTGTTTTTGTTTTTTTTTAAACTTCAATTCTAACTTGTATTGACTTGTATTGTGACATAGGTTAGACATATAGTAACTTTGTTTAGCATTTAAAATTATATTTAAAAGCATTTTAAAAATATATTTGACTTGAAAACATATTAATTGATGTGTTTCTAGTATTTTAAAATAATATTAATATATTAATATTAAGAATTAAAAATAAATCTGAAAAGAATATTTTCAAATAAAAATTATTTTTGAGAAAATATCACATACAGTAATAAACCAAACACAGAGCAAGCTAATTGCCCTCGCCAGGACTGAAAATTAATTGTATTAAATAAGTAGCGAGGGCTGGTTAAAGACGTACTGTCTGCCTGGAGACAGACATCAGTCCCTGTCAAGCGGATGCCGAAGAAAAGTCATAGCAATGTACACACCAGTGCTCTCCTCTCATTAAATATCTTTTCTACTTTTCAAGCTATGCTTAAGGGCTAGAATAATTAATTCTTACTATTTAGCCATGTATATATATATTTATTTACGCAATTAAATGTGTCCTCGGATGTCATATCCATGGGAACAATGGAGTTGATTGGTGCCTTTTCATTTATGTTTGAATATAAATAACGTTTATATATATAAAACTGTATTTATTTTTGTATTTTAAAAATATTTCTGAAAAAAATTGATTTTTTAAATTTTAAATTAATATTTTTTTGATATTTTTAGATTATTTTGATGTGTTAAGATTAAAAATAATTTTTTTAAAATAAAAAATATTATTTTTATATATTTTTAACTAAAAAATATTTTAAAAAACTATAGCAAACACCTTGCTAACTAAGTTTACTAAAAATCGATGCAAGTGAGGTTCTAGCCTAGTGGTGGGGGGGGCTTTG
>NW_011500010.1:316-9275 GCF_000495115.2 Populus euphratica | reverse complement strand
TTTCAAGTTCAGGTCTTAAAAAGAAAAAAAAAAGGTAAAAAAAAAAAAAAAGCCACTTAATTTTTCGTGGCTTCTTTATTTATCAGAAACTTAGCAAACGGCAAGCGAGAAGAAGAAGAAGAAGCATGAATAATAGCTTAGCAACGACGAGCGTAACAGCTCGAATGTCCCCAACAATACCACACCCCCACCATTTTCGCCAAACCCCAAGTCGTATCTTCTTCCTTCGACCCTCTCTTTCTCGCAGCACTACTCCAAGAATCGTTTGCATGGCGGTGCGTTAAAAACGAATGAGCAATTGATCAAGGCTCTGTAATTAAAAGTAGATATACTTATTTCTGTTTGGTTATGATACAGGAGCCATATTTGATAACCAAGCTGGAATCTGCTGAGAAGACTTGGAAAGAATTGTCCGTAAGTAAATTTGCCTTAAAAAAAAATTAATTTGATTTTTAACAGGAGGGAGGTTTTTGTTTTCAGATTTTTTTTTTCACTGATTGTGTAGGTGAAGCTGGGTGACCCAGATGTTGTTTCAAATCCCAGTGAATATCAAAAGCTGGCTCAGTCTGTGGCTGAGCTTGACGAGGTATATCCCATTTCTCTTCTCTCTTTTTTTTTTTTTAAATATAGATAATTAGGTATATTGTCTGGCGTCTAGTAAAATTTATCACATGAGGGCATTGAAAAAATTGCAAACTTCGATCAGGTAGAATCATAGTTGGGAGAAAAAAACAAAAAAAGCCTTCAGAATAGTAGAATAGCCATAAGCTAGCTTAACCAACCAAATCGGCCGAGTAGATAATGGGTGGTATTAATGTTATGACATATGTTTAGTTTCTTGGTGTACGTTTGGTCTGTTGGAAGACTCCATCTATTCAACGAAAGGTGTTTTTTTTTCTTTGAAAAAATTGCTCACCAATTAACTTGATTTTTTTAAAACTCGTCATGACAACAGTAATTACAGCTTGATAAACCTCTGAGTGTTTTACTATAGGGTTATTTGGGAATGCGGTTGAATTTGTGTTATTGAAAATTTAAATTTTTTTATTTTTTATTTTTATTAAAATTTAATATGATTTATATATTTTGAATTGTTTTGACATGCTAATATTAAAAATAAATTTTAAAAAATAAATTTTTTTATTAATATACATTTCAGTACAAAAAATTATTTAAAAAATAACCGTTACCCAACTTCAACAAACACACAAGTATTCTACACTTAGTTTTGCTTGAATTTATATAAACACTTATCTAATTTTTGGATTTTTTTATTTATTAATATGCACTTTTAATGATAAATTAATTAATCTAGTCTAATTTGGTACAACGTTGACTATAGAAGTTGACCATAAAATTACATTAATAAACGAGCAGGACATGTGACAAGCCATGATTGTCTCCAAAAAGATACGTGGATCGGAAATAGGTGCAAGAGGAGAAAAAGGACGGAAAATGACATTCTGAGAAAAAAAACAAAAAAAGAGGAGAAAAAACTCTCAAATAAATCACAGACAAATTAAAATTGTTTGACGACTAACCTAATCTAACCTAATAATAAATAAATAATTTCTTAAAGCGCGTACGTGCATGCATTTTTCTTGATTCCGATGAGGCCGTGTAAGACATGAGTGTTTTTAAATTGATGATATCATAGTTAGATAAATTAACATTAGTATTTGATTAAAGTATAATATCAACTAATTAATTTAGTGATTATATATCGACTTAGCTATATTACTTTATTTCACCTCCAAATCTATTGTTATTTTAGATTTTTACAAGCTAATGAACATTAATGCTATATATTATTTAATAAGTCAGAGTCAAAATTATAGAGTCAAAATTATAGAGGCAAAGTTATAATTGATGCTCCAAACATCATTTAATTTCATAAAACATAGAGTTCTACTTAAATTCAATCTTATCTTTATACATAAGTTTTCTAAAAAGTCATATCAATAACATGACCACTCCAATAAAATAACAATTTTAATCAAACTAGAATCTTTTAGTTATTTATCACTGTAGTTGTCGGCTTTTCTAATAGGTTATATATAGGTAATTTATCACAAATCAAGTAACTTATTACATAAATTTATTCAACAAAAATAAGTTAAGGACATGAAAAAATACAAGTTTATAATAATATAACATTAATTAATTTAGAATTTTCTAATTGCATTTGATTTTCACTTTCTTAACAAGAGCCTCTTAGCTTTTATCTTATAATTTTTTTTAATTTAAAAACTTATAATTTAAAGTACAAATTATTTAATTATCTAGACTTAAACTTTTCCTACTAAGCATAAGTATGTATATCATACTTGTCCATTAAGGATGCTAATGAAACTAAATTCAATTAAATAATAGTTTTTTAAATGACCACTTAATTATAGAGATCATCGAACATGAAACTTAAATATTAGTAAGCTTAGAAGTCATCTCATCAATGTCATTTTTCATGCAAAGTAAAATATAAAATAACTTATTATAAATATATAACTTCTATATTAAGACAAAATATTAATTACAAAGAGAGGTTGTCTTTATATCTTATAATAATTTTGCCTCGGGTTTTATTGAAGAAAAAATGCCTATTTTTTTGACCTCATTGATTGAGTCTTGGATGATAACGTTTGTATTAGATGATGCATCTTTATAATCATCACCTTGATAAAGAAGTATCTCTTTTATTAGACTTAAACTTGTTTCTTCTTGAATGCATGGAACCTAAAAAGAAATAATGATATAATGACAATTCACTCATATGAAATTTAAGTTCAAACAAAACCATACAAGCCAAATTTTCTAATAAACATGTCGAGAAAATTAAAACACCCATAAGAAGAGATAAAAAGAGAGATAAAGAGAAAGAACCTAGAACGAAACCCAAATTGCTCAAATATGATCCCAGAACCATTTAAAAATCATATGCTATTTCATAAAAAAAAAATTTAAAAATCATATGTTATTTCATAAAAAAAACAATTACTTTATTTCTTTTAAAAAATAACACATCTAAATTAATGCAAGTTGTTGCCCGAAACCCAGGCGACTAGGCAAACCCGACTGACACTCAACCTTTTTTTCTTTACACACACACATAGTCGAAAACAACGTATTTCGTTTTGGACTTTTGAAATACTGAAAGTTTTGACTCAAAACGATACAGATAAAGGATGAAGGATGCAAAATTACAGACAGAGATAACAAGAAAAAACAATTTCAATCACATAGCTGTTGTGCCCGTAAAAAACCTCCAACCTAAACACAACATCCCCTTTGTAGTGATCACTACTCGTTCCTGTAGATTCCATTAAAGATAACATCCCCGGTTTTGATTAGATCCTGCATTAAGACATGATTGTAAAAGCCCCTATTCAAAGTTCCATATGTGAATATTAGCGTTGTTGTTGATGCATGATTGCTATTGTTTTCTATTTTAATGCCCATATGTTTCTCTCTCTCTTTCTCTCTCTTGAAGATTTTATTTTCCTTTTTACCTTCTATTCTCAATTTAAAAAGAATGCCTATTTGTTGTTAATTAAAAGAGAATGTCTATTTGTGGTTGGAAAGCTGGAAAACAAATTGACGATAGAGGAGAATTGTATTTATTGAAGTTTTTTTTGGGTTGATTTATTCAAGTTTTAAGTTTTTTTTTTTGGGTCAACCCATCTAACCCATGACTCGATCATTAAACCAAGTCGACCACTAGGTCGGATTTTAAAACTATTCCAAAAGGAATATGTTAACAAATTTTGTTTTCTTTCTATAACCACTTTATCTGCATAAATTCTTTCTAATTGAATAAGCTACCATAAATAAATATAACTTAGAATGAGATAGCAAAAGAACAAATATTGATGAAGATTAATATCCCATCAAAGGCTATAACAACAATGGCATGCATATTTAGCTATTATAAGCATGTATTATTGCTCACTTGCAATGAAGGAAAAAAATAAATGAATAAGAACCATATAAACAAGAAATAACAAAAATGATATTATAGACCTAAAAAGGTATTAAATGGTTGATAATTAAGAATCAAGGCATGATTCTAGCATATAGTTAACAACATATTATATAAATAAAAGTTAAATCATGATTACTAAGACAAATTGACAACCATCACTATTCTTTTATTAGTATTAAAGTCACTAAAGAAAATGAAAGCACAAGCTTTTTCTCTCTCTCTCTCTCTCAATATTTATCCATCTACTCTTAAATAGAAGAAATAGTCCAAATAGAACATTAACTAAGTCAATGGAATATAATTGAAGTGAATTATTTACCAAAAAAAGCAATAACATGTAGGTGATGTGAAAAAAATAAAAATTAATAAAAAAAAGTACAAGTAAAACAAAATAAAATCATAATATTACAACTACCTAATTAAAGTAACAAACAACAAATTATTCAAGGTAAAAATGCTAAGCTGCGAAAAAGAAAGAAAGATTATATCCATATATCTCCAATGGCCACCAATTTAACAAAACCCATAAAACTCATATAGCAAATAAATCAGCCCTAAATGGAATAAAAACCCTAATCCTAGTTTAAGATTTAATAATGTTAAACTCTAAATTTATTAAAAAGAAAGAACAAGCATTCAAATCTAAAATGGGTGCTCTCAACACTAGATTTATGAGTTGAGTGGGGGAGAAAGGCTATCAAATTTAATTGTGAGGATGGATACTATCATAGTCAAGTAAGAAAAATAAGAAAAAAAAGAAGAAGAGAGTGAGAGAAAGGGAATTGTCCGGTTTTGATTCATTTTAAAATCATGGATGGAATTTTCATCAACAATTCTATCAACAATTTGAAACACCAACCATTCCAATAGAATTGTTAAAGGAATATTTTATTATTTTTTATTTTTTTCCATTTCCATAGAAAATTATTGAAAAAACATTTTCGCTATAATTTTTAATGGTATATAGTGAACATAATATTTTTCATTATGTTATCATTGTTTTTTTGTTTTTTATTTTTCTAGTAGTGATAAGAAATCTCAAACAATAACTTTTGAGCTTTATATGAAAGCCTTTATGATCATTAATTACTATGCATTTTTAACCCAATTAGAAAGGTCTTTAGAATCTTCTAGAAAACTTTCAAGCCAATTCAATGAACAAATCAAAAGTTATGTTCAATAATATATTCAATGAACAAATCAAAAGTTATGCTCAATAATATAAAATTATGTATTAAGAAAAAAATCTCTAACATAAGTCTTCCCGAGTTAAAAACATCTTATGCTCAAGTTAAAATTACTTTTGTCTTACTCTCAAGAATGTCCAATAAAAACTCTCTAGTTTTTTTTTTCTTTAAGTATATAAAAATTCTAGACATTAGTTTCAATCTCTTTTATTTTAAAATTTGTATATGAAACAATAATATATGAATTCTTTATCTTTCATTGGATTTTAAAAGAATTATTTATCTTCCATTGGATTCTAAAATAATAAATCTCAAACCTTAAATTTGAAATAAGTACTCTCCATTAGTTTATTTTAGAATACTAATTCATATCTATCTTGCCATAAATAGGATCCTTAAAATTTTCATGATACACGGTACTCATCTCGATCAAGAACTTATCTCATTTGCTCATGCTTTGAAAATGAGTTTTTAAAACTAGTCATGAATTCGTGATTTCTTTTCTTATAATTCACTAAGCTCCTTACCTACACCAATTAAAAGGTTAATTTCATATTATATCTTCGCATGTCTTCTATCATTAGTTATTGAATATCTTTTTTTTTAAATTTTGTAATTTATCTTTACATGTCCTATATTATCAGCTCCTGAACGTTTCTCTATTAAGGGGGAACCTTCTTATCCTCATTTACCTAATTTTTGTTTTTGTTTTGTCACCCATTCTAACTATATTTATTTAATAGCACATAACAAACAAAATAACTTGGGATTGCAACATACACAACCAATAATATGATATCTATGGGCTTTGATACCAACTGACATAGATGAAAACAACACAAAAAGATAACACCTATATGAATGCAAAATTCTATTAAAAAAAGAATTACATGGAAATTCTAATTCAAAATCTTATTAGTGAATAATATCTATTCAAGTAGTTTGCATATCTTGGAGTTTACAATTCCTTAAATAAACTTAAAAACTTAGCTAAACCAATAAGAAAAATAGAAAATAAACAAAAAGTAATAAAAATCCTAAACAAACTAGGAAAAAAATGTCTTAAATAAATATAGAAAAAATATTGAAAGAGTTTTAAACCAAATAGAAAAAAGTCCAAAACCAACTAGGAAAATTTAGAAAATCGCTAACAGTAACTTCTAGGTATTATAAAAACCCTTCTTAATATCTGATTACTATAAAATTTATTCTATACAAAACAAAATCTTTAGAACCTATAAGCAAAATTTCAGATCAATTTAACTATATGGAAATGTATATTCAATAACATAGAACTACACATTAAAAATAAATAGTTTTAGACTAGGATTTCTACTATACAAGAAATCCTTACACTATCTCACCATGATATGCATTATGAATTCTATATAATTGGTATTACAACACATCGTTTTGTAGCCGAGCCCGGCAGGTCGACCTGAGACCTGGTTGATATGGGGTTGGAACCAAACCATGTTTAAGGAAAAATAGAGGAAGTTAAAACTCGGGGTGACCCGACGACCCCACTAACCCGAAAAGACCAGATAAAAAACCTTGTTATAACCTGTAACTTTTATTTTTTATTAAAATAATTTTGTTTTGATTTTTTTAAAAAATTAAAATTGACTTGGGTGACCTGGTGACCAGGTCAAAATTCAATGGCATGGTCAAAACCAGGAACCCGGACCTTGGATCAGATCGAACACCAAACCGGGTTTAAAAACTCCAAATATACCTACTGTAGCTTCTTTTTGTTTCACTGAACTTTTCAAATCATTGCATGCCTTGAGTTAACCAGGGTTCACCATGCCGAACCATGGCCTAGGTCATGTTCTAGGTCAACATCTTAGTTGGGTTTTTAAAGTATGATAATAATCATTTTTATTCTCAAGTTGATTGAAGTCAATGATCAACTTAGCTCATGACTGAGTCTAACCCTAGGTCGATCCCTAGTAGGGTTTTAAAATTTTAATAATTATTATTTTTATTTTTATATTGCCTGGGTAAATAGTCAACCTGAGCCTTGCCCCCAATTAAGTTTTGAGTCGAGTATTAAAATTATTATTATAATAATTATTTTATCCTTATGTTGATTCGAGTCAATGGTTAAACAGACTTATGACCTGGAATTAGCCTCATATCGGCCTCTAAGTTGAGTTTTAAAATTATTATAATATTTTTTTATCTTTACGTTGACTTGGGTTAATGATCAACCCAAACAGTGACCTGATGACCATTAACCTGGTCTGGACCCTAGGTTGACCCCCGATTTGAGTTTTAAAACTATGATAATAACTATTTGTTTTTCTTATGTTGACAAGGTCAATAGTCAACCTGTCTCGTGATATAAGCCTAACCTCAGGTTGACCCCAAGTAAAGTTTTAAAATTATGATAACAACCACTTTTATCATTATATTGACTTGGATCAGTGGTCAACCTGACCTGTGACCTGAGCTTGGTCTTGAGTCGAGTCTTAAAATTATGATAATAAATATTTTTATCCTTATATTAACCTAGATTAATGGTCCTTACCCATGACTTGGGTCTTGTCCCGGGTCAACCTTCGAGTTGAGTTTTAAATCTATAATAATAAACATTTTTATTCTTATATTGACCTAGGTCAATAGTTGACTTGACCTGTGACCCGGGCCTAGTCCTAGTTCAACCTTTAAGTTGGATTTTAAAATTATCATGATAACTTTTTTCATCATTATATTGACTCGTTCAACAATCAACCTAGCTTAAGGCCCGGGTCTTGCCCCAAGTCGGCTCCTAGTCGAGTTTTAAAATTATGATAACAACTATTTTTATTTTTATATTGACTTGAATTAATTAAATTAACCCTTGTGTAGAGAAATAAATAAGCTTGTCCTGCACCTTTTAATGACATAAAAATTTCTCCACTAGAACATCCTTGGATACGATAAGAGTTAATTTTGTATTGTTTAAAGGTACACAGAAAAACCTCATAAAAAAATTGGCTTGCCTAGTCTATTATTATCTAACATATAAAACACTACCAAAAAGATTTTTCCAACATCACCTCCCTCTATAGGAAAAAAAAAACTCTTCCTTGAATTTACAAATTAAAATTAAGCTCTTCCATGCTATTAAAAATAAGTATTTGGAATAAAATATTTATTTTAACCTACTTCAGAACATCCATCCATATCTTGGACAACATAAATGCTCAAGAAATCACCCATTAACTTAGTCACCATATAACATGCTAACTAATTAATGATTACTTATGTAAATAAGTTAGTTCACACCAATAAAATCCAAATGTTTTGGCTCCATGGATCAAATAGATCAATTTTAGATTCACCTACAAATTGACTTGAATCCACTAACGATTGATTAGTAGCAACTCTAATTTAATTTTTAGACTTTACACTTTTTTATGATTTCCTTGTCATCCAACTTATCAATCTGTATGCCACTACCAAATGTTTAGAGTACAAAATATATTATAGGTATGATATGGGAAAATGTATTGATGACTCCAAGAGGAAATCTAGATTTGTCAAATTAGCTTTTTGATAAAAATAGCCATAATTTTTTGTTTGACTGTTGAATTGGACTTAAATTTTGACAACTTATTCTACAAGCCCAATTTTATAGGGATAAGCTTCTTATCCAAACTCAGTCCACATCCTTTTTTATTAATTTCCTAGTTTTTTAAGATTCCTTTCATAATTAGGTTTCAAAGTTTTATTTGGTTTTGTTTTTTCTACACTAGAGTTGGTTTGACATATATTTAATTAGTCTTATGTTTGTTTTTTATTAGAA
>NW_011500010.1:0-295 GCF_000495115.2 Populus euphratica | reverse complement strand
ACCTACTTTCTTTATCTATAATTTTATCTATAATTTAAGACCCTATTTTTTTTAAGGTTTGAGAAACAATATCAATCATTCTTATAATATACATTGTGTTAAATTAGTATCAGAGCATGTTGACTCTTTGATGGATAAAGATGATGGTAACATCTTCTCACCCCTTGATACATGAGTTAAAGACATCTAAGACACTATGAGGGATTGAAAGGTAGCATAAAGAGCCTTATTAAAAAGATTTGATTGGTTGGGTCAGTTACCAATAGAGGCATAAATAAGGATTATTTTGAGGAAA
>NW_011501290.1:13103-48385 GCF_000495115.2 Populus euphratica | reverse complement strand
AAACACTGAACAGTGCTCGGGTTGGAAGACATATTCGGACCTCTTTGTTGTTGCTCCAATTTGGACTTGAAAATGGCCTTTTCAGATCTTGGGCTCCATATAAAAATAGATCTTGGGCTCCATATGAAAGTTGTAGGCCTATGTCTTACCTTTCCATCCATATAAAGTAGACCTAAATCTGAGATCTACATCTCCAGATATGACCCAATTACCGAACAGTGTTCCGGTTTGGAATGCACTAACATCTCTTTTCTATGTTTGACCATCTCTTTGTCCTTTCAATTTCAGTTCTTAAATTCATCAATCAATCCTTTCATTTATGTGATAGGCTTGCATTTAAAATGAACATTTACCATAAATTAAAGGTATCTTATATTATTAGATATATTATTATAAAACATGTTTTAGTTAAGAAGTTATTGATACTTCAAGTGCAAAATGTTAACATAAAGCCTTGATAAAAAATACACTTTTAAGTACTAATCACACCCCCCAACCAGCTTTTTACTAGTCTCTAGTAATCAAAGCGTTAAAATAGAAAAACAATTTATAAATTCCACAAAGCAAGGTATTCATCATTCAACTTCCATTAATCTATCCACATAAACAAACTCTCATTAAATTTATATATCTGCTCAATACCTCTTAATAAGATATTAATAAACCTTTCTTTTGTGCTCAATATATCAACACATAATTATGGAGCTTTTCATGGAAGAAAACAAAATTTTTGTTCTGATGTTTAAGGTTAACTTTCTTGGGTTGTGATTATTATTATTATTATTATTATTATTTTAAATATATATACATATAACTTAAAACACCATGCATCTTTAACCCATATAACGAGCTTTCGGCTAATGACTCCCCAACCAGTTGATCATAGGGCAATAGGTGTTGTGATAACCCCTGTGAGCTTAGTAACTGGGGTCGCAGATATTGATATGTAGATAGTGCAATGTTTGATTCCCTTAAGCTTTTCTCCTCAGCCCATGTAACAAGCGTTGGGCCAATAGCTCCCAAGTCAGTTGACTTTAGGGTATTAGGTGTTAAAACATCCCTTCGGGCTTAATTGCTTAAGTTAGGGAGGCTACGAAACCAAACTTATCTATATTTTTATTATCATTATTTTTTTCTTTTTCTTTTTCTTTTTTTTGTTTTTGTGTTGTTTTTTTTGAATTATATACTATCCCTTTCCCTTAGTTGTTACCTTTAACAAAAGAACATAAATAATGTAATAATCCAATATGCAACCCACAATCATATGTTAAAGTGTGTGTAAATTAAGGTTTAAGAATACATGTTAAATGAGTATATGAGCAGAATTAAGTGGTAACAATACGAGAGTTTGTAAACCTGAATATTTCAAGAAGTATTATGATAGACCTTATTAAGAATGGTTACTAAGATGCGTCTCAAGAGTCATAAAAAGATCTCCTTTACTCTGCCATCATAGTAACAACAATTTTGCACATGCTTTATGAAATGGAAAGCAATTTTTTTTTATCAACTACTACCCTCTCCCCCCAACCAAAACGAGACATTGTCCTCAATGTTCTAAGGTAGAAAGATAGAGTATCGAAGATATCACCTGAGATAACAAACACTGACAAACCTGAAACACACTGAAACAAAAATAAGAAATAACAAAACACAATAATAAAAGCAAAAGACACAAAGATTCATAAATGAAGACTCAAATCTAATCTAAGCTTTTTACGGCTTTCCTTAGATGACCAATTTATGGGACTCATAGAGGGATCAATTACAGGAATGAAAGATTGTAGTTGGTCAATCAATTGTTTAGCAGTAGCAATAGAGATTATGATTTGTCGTGCATGTTCTTTATGAAATAGTGTCCATAAATCATGAATTGCATGATGCACATCTCCACTAGGATGCGTCTCAGGAGTGAATAGAAGATTATCTAAAGACTCCTTACTTAGGTCATCCTTAATGAATTTGTATTTTATCTTCACGGTTTGTAGATACCATTCCTAAAGAACAATATTGTGCATTACAAGTCCATCTGGCACATCGATGACAAACTTTCAGTCGTTTTGCATGATGTTTTCATGCAAAAGAGCTTTTACCTGTTAGATTAGTACTTAAAAGTGTATTTTTATCAAGGTTTTATATCATCATTTTGCACTTGAAGTATCAATAACTCCTTGACTAAAGCATGTTTTATAATAATATATTTAATAATATAAGATACCTTTAATTTGTGGTAAACGTTCATCTTAAATGCAGGCCTATCACATAAATGAAAGGATTGATTGATGAATTTAAGAACTGAAATTGAAAGGATAAAGAGATGGCCAAACTTAGAAAAGAGATGTCGGTGCAATCCAAACCGGAACACTGTTCGGTAATTGGGTCATATCTAGAGCTATAGATCTTAGATTTAGGTCTACTTTATATGGATGGAAAGGTAAGACATAGGCCTACAACTTTCATATGGATCCCAAGATTTAGAAACGCCATTTTCAAGTTCAAATTGTAGAAACAACAAAGAAGCCCGAATCTATCCTCCAGCCCGAGCACTATTCAGTATTTTGGCCATATCTGGAGTTCTAGAAGTCGAACGTTTTACACAAGAAAGCTGAGACAATTTCCTACAACTTTCATGTTTTCCAGTGGCTCTAATTTTGACGTTATCAATGATGTTTTGGGTAGACAAGAGAAGATAAGGATTGTCACCAAGTCAAGAGTTGGTCACCCACTCATTAATTAGTCATCAAATCAATAGTTCCCAATTTTGGCCTATAAAAGGAGGAATTTGCCATGCATTTAGGCATCTTGGTTTCCAGATCAAGATCATGCTCTTCCTTTCTCTCTTTGTATTTTTTGTAATGTTTATGTTTTGCTTTCATTAATATCAAGTTTATGTCTTTCATTTACTTAGTTAACTTTTATCTTATTTATGTTCTTATTTTGTTTAGTTATTTTTCTTTCTTTTATTATGTCTAGCTAAGTTTATTATGTCAAGGTGAAAAGGTTACACTAATAGTGTAAGAATAAGTATAGTGTAAACTTAATATGGACTTTAATGTTTGATACTAACATGTTTTGTATTTGTTATCTTGTTCACGCTTTAATACTTTGCTTGTTAAATGACTAATCTTGATTTATGTTGTATAACACTTGGTACAACAAATGCTTGGCACTCTCATAGCCCATACTGTATGGTATAACCGACACCTGAGCTATAAAAGGAACTTTATTTGTTGTTAACATAAGTTATAATCATGAATGCTTGACGAGATTTAAAAGTATTAGCATTAATCGAATAAGATGACTAATGTAATCATGTTAACAATCTATAATCTGATTGGAACCTCCTTTGTGTGTGGTTTCGAATTGAATAATAAGAGTTTATACTATACTTGTTTGACATACCATTAGTGGAACCTCTAACCTTGACATTTGTTATTATCATTGTTTAATCCTTACATTAATATTCCATCTCAAAGTTCTCATCTTCTTCTTCTTCTTCTTCTTCTACTTCTTTATTATTATTATTAATATTACTGCTACTACTACTATTAGTACTATTATTAGTACTATTATTATTATTATTATTATTATTATTATTATTATTATTGCTATTAATATTATTGTTGTTGTTGTTGTTGTTGTTGTTGTTACTATTGTTGTTGTTATTGTTGTTGTTGTTACTATTGTTGTTGTTTATAATTTGTACAATTAACCTCCATGTGGTTCGACCCCGGTCTTGCTGGGTTATTTATTACTTCGACACTCCTGCACTTGGGAGAAGACATGAATCTTTTAGTCGTGTCAAGTTTTTGGCGCCGTTGCCGGGGAGGTAAGTTTTGTATAAATTATAATATTTATTTTATTTTCTCTTTTCACTTGTATATAACTTTGTTTCTTTTCTCTTGTTTCTTCTTTTGTTGTTTTCTTTTTCTTTTTATTCTATTCCTACACGTGCATGAGAGTGTGGTCAGATACATCAAGTGGTAGACTTTGTAGGGTATCCTCATCATTTTCAGAAAATATAGCCGAAGAAGATAATCAATCACTTCATAATGAGAATAATGAGAATAACCGTGCTAGAACACTTAGAGACCACATGAATCCCACAAGAACAAGTGCACCATCATGCATAGTTTTTCCTCCCGATGCATCTCATTTTAATTTTAAGCCAGACATTATTCAACTTTTACCTTCTTTTCATGGCTTAGAATTGGAAAATCCATACTAGCATTTAAGGGAATTTGAGGAGGTCTGCAACACATATAATGATTCAAATTGTAGCATGAACACCATCAGATTAAAGCTTTTTCCTTTTTCATTAAAAGATAAAGCTAAAACATGGCTATAAAATTTAAGACCAGGATCCATTCGTGTTTGGGATGAAATGCAACAACAGTTTTTGAAGAAGTTTTTTCCATCTCACAGAACAAACTCTTTCAAAAGACAAATCACTACTTTCACTCGAAAACCAGGAGAAACATTTTACCAATGTTGGGATAGGTATCGAGACTTGCTTAATACTTGCACTCATCATGGTTTTGAAACATGGAGATTGGTTTCATATTTTTATGAAGGGTTAACACCTAGAGATAGGCAAATGGTTGAATTGATGTGCAATGGAACTTTTGAAGATAAAGACCCTGATGAAGCAATGGAGTACTTAGACTTGTTAGCTGAAAATGCTCAAAATTGGGACAACGCAGGTACTTATAAGGCACCGAGTAAAACTCAACCTCATACATCTAGTGGAGGTATGTACAACCTTAAGGAAGATCATGACCTTCAAGCCAAGTTTGCATCTTTAGCTAGAAAAGTCGAGGCACTAGAATTGAAAAAGACTGGTAAATTAAAATCTGTTGAAAACATTGTGTGTCAAATATGTGAAACAAATGAACAATCAACCAATACTTGTCCAACCTTGCCTTCTTTTAAGGAATGTCTCAATAAACAAGCCCATGCTTTAAACAGTTTTCAAAGGCCCAATCAGAACCCATACTCGCAAACATACAACCCTAGTTGGATAAATCACCAAAATTTCAGTTGGAAGAGTGATAATGCACAAACTTCACAATCACAGTTTCAAGCACACCATAATTTCCAAAATTATCATGGATATGCACCTCTTTATGCTCCACCTCCTACAAGAAATTTTAAGCAAACTTTGTATGCATTCATTAAAAAGCAAGAGACAATCAACACTCAACTTGCTCAAAAAGCAAGAGACAATCACTTTGTATGCATTCATTGAAAAGCAAGAGACAATCAACACTCAACTTACTCAAAGCATAACAGATTTTAAAGACACTCTTGCAAAATTCACATATGCTCTCAGTTTTCAAGAGCAAGGTAAGTTTCCATCTCAACCACAGCAAAATCCTAAGGGGCAATACAATGCAAATGCAAGTAGTTCTGGAAGTCAACACATGGATCAAGTCAAATCAGTCATCACTCTTTGTAGTGGTAAGGTTATTCAAAAACCAATTCTTGAACCTTATGAGAAAGATGATGAGTTAATCTCTAAGGGTAAGGAAGAGGTTGAATCTGAACATTGCAAAGAAAAGACTGATTCCCCTCCAGCATTTCCATTTCCTCATGCCATGACCAATCAGGAAGAATTCGAGGATGAAAAAGGCACAAAAAATGTTGATGTGGATCTTTTATCAAAAGTGACAACAGATTCGACACCCGACATTACCCTAATCGATGATTACTTTCCTGATGAATCTTTACTTTCTTTTAGTTCAATGCCTTGGTTTGCTAAAAATATCAATTTTCTTGCTTCAGGATTTTTGCCAGCTCACTAGAGTACTGAAGACAAAAGAAAATTTTTCAGCAACGTGCAAAATTTTTATTGGGATGACTCTTACTTATTCAATTATTGTCCTGATCAAATATTTCAAAAATGCATTCCCGACAATGAGGTAAGTAATTTCATTAAATTTTATCACTCAAAGGCACGTAGGGATCAATTCTCTTAAAAAAAAAGGACTGTAGAAATCTTACAAAATGGATTTTACTGGCCCACCGTATTCAAGGAATCACATGCATTCCGCAAAACCTATGAAAATTGTCAAAAAATGGGATTTATTTCGAAACACAGAGAGTCTTTAGATAATCTTTTATTGATTCATAAGTCTCATCATAGTCGAGATAAGCATCGTGCAATTCATGACTTATGAATCCATTTTCATAAAGAACATGCTTGACATAGTCTTGGGAATCTGACTAAAAAAGACCCTGTTTGCTAGTTTTTAAGAAAACTGGATGGGAAGCCCATCCCCGACCCATAGAGGGCGTTTAAGCCGTTCTTGGACATAAAACCAAGGGAAGATGTGAGCCACAATCACAACTGCGATTTACTTAGCTAACTTTTATCTTATTTATGTTCTTATTTTGTTTATTTATTTTTCTTTCTTTCATTATGTCTAGCTAAGTTTATTATGTCAAGGTGAAAAGGCTACACTAATGGTGTAAGAATAAGTATAGTGTAAACTTAATATGGACTTTAATGTTTGATACTAACATGTTTTGGATTTGTTATCTTGTTCACTCTTTAATACTTTGCTTGTTAAATGACTAATCTTGATTTATGTTGTATAACACTTGGTACAACAAATACTTGGCACTCTCATAGCCCATACTGTATGGTATAATCGACACCGGAGCTATAAAAGGAACTTGATTTGTTGTTAAAATAAGTTATAATCATGAATGCTTGACGAGATTTAAAAGTATTAGCATTAATCGAATAAGAAGGCAGGGTTGGACAAGTATTGTTTGATTGTTCATTTGTTTCACATATTTGACACACAATGTTTTCAACAGATTTTAATTTACCAGTCTTTTTCAATTCTAGTGCCTCGAATTTTCTAGTTAAAGATGCAAACTTGGTTTGAAGGTCATGATCTTCTCTAAGGTTGTACATACCTCCACTAGATATATAAGGTTGAGTTTTACTCGGTGCCTTATAAGTACCCGCGATGTCCCAATTTTGAGCATTTTCAACTAACAAGTCTAGGTACTCCATTGCTTCATCAGGATCTTTATCTTCAAAAGTTCCATTTCACATCAATTCAACCATTTGCCTATCTCTAGGTGTTAACCCTTCATAAAAATGTGAAACCAATCTCATAAATAAGATAAAATTTAATTAAGTAAATGAAAGGAAATGAAAGGCATAAACTTGATATTAATGAAAGCAAAGCATAAACATTACAAAAAATACAAAGAAAGAAAGCAAGAGCATGATCTTGATCTGGAAACCAAGATGCCTAAATCCATGGCAAATGCCTCCTTTTATAGGCCAAAATTGGGAACTATTGATTTGATGACTAATTAATGAGTGGGTGACCAACTCTTGACTTGATGACAATCCTTATCTTCTCTTATCTGCCCAAAACGTCATTGATAACGTCAAAATGGGAGCCACTCGAAAACATGAAAGTTGTAGGCAATTGTCTCATCTTTCTTGTGTAAAACATTCAGCTCATTTGGACTTCTAGAACTCCAGATATGACCAAAATACTGAACAGTGCTCGGGCTGGTGGACAGATTCAGGCTTCTTTGTTGTTGCTACAATTTGGACTTGAAAATGGCCTTTTTAGATCTTGGGCTCCATATGAAAGTTGTAGCCCTATGTCTTACCTTTCTATCCATATAAAGTAGACCTAACTCTAAGATCTATAGCTACAGATATGACCCAATTACCAAACAGTATTCCGGTTTGGATTGCACCGACATCTCTTTTCTAATTTTGGTCATCTCTTTGCCCTTTTGATTTAAGTTCTTAAAGTCATCAATCAATCCTTTTATTTATGTGATAGGCCTACATTTAAAATGAACATTTACCACAAATTAAAGGTATCTTATATTATTAGATATATTATTATAAAACATGGTTTAGTTAAGGAGTTATTGATACTTCAAGTGCAAAATGATGATATAAAACCATGATAAAAATGCACTTTTAAGTACTAATCACACCCCCCAACCAGCTTATTACTAGTCCCAAGTAATCAAAGCGTTAAAATAGAAAAACAATTTGCAAATTCCACAAAGCAAGGTATTCATCATTTAACTTCCATTAATCTATCCAGATAAACAAACTCTCATTAAATTTATGTATCTGCTCAATACCTCTTAAGAAGATATTAATAAACCTTTTTTTTGTGCTCAATGTATCAACACATAATTATGGGGCTTTTCTTGGAAGAAAACAAAATTTTTGTTCTAGTGTTTAAGGTTAACTTCCTTGGGTTGGGATTATTATTTTTGTCTTTTTTTTTAATATATATACATTTAATTTAAATCGCAGTTGTGATTGTGGCTCACATCTTCCCTTGGTTTTACGTCTAGGAACGACTTAAACGCCCTTTATGGGTCGGGGATAGGCTTCCCATCCAGTTTTTTTTAAAACCGGTAAACAGGGTCTTTTTTAGTCAGATTCCCAAGACTATGTCGAGCATGTTCCTTATGGAATATTGGCCATAAATCATGAATTGCACGATCCCACCTTTTGACAATTTTCACAGGTTTTGCGGAATGCATGTGATTCCTTGAATATGCTTTATAAGATTTCTACAATCCTCTTTTTTGACGAGAAATGATCCTCACGTGCCTTAAAGTGATAAAATTTAATGAAATTACTTACCTCATTGTCAAGAATGCATTTTTGAAATATTTGATCAAGACAATAATTGAATAAGTAGGGGTCATCCCAATAAAAGTTTTGCACATTGCTCAAAAATTTTCTTTTGTCTTCGATACTCTAGTAAGCTGGCAAAAATCCTGAAGCAAGAAAATAGATATTTTTAGCAAACCAAGGCATTGAACTAAGAGAAAGTAGAGATTCATCAGGAAAGTAATCATTGATTGGTGTGATGTCGGGTGTTGAATTTGTTGTCACTTTTGATAAAAGATCTGCATCAACATTTTTTATGCCTTTTTCATCCTTGATTTCTTCTTGATTGGTCATGGCATGAGAAAATGGAAGTGCTGGAGGGGAATCAGTCTTTTATTTGCAATGTTCATATTCAACCCCTTCCTTACCCTTAGAGATTGACTCATTATCTTTCTCACAAGGTTCAAGAATTGGTTTTTGAATAACCTTACCATTACAAAGAGTGATGACTGATTTGACTTGATCCATATGTTGACTTCCAGGACTACTTGCATTTGCATCGTATTGCCCCTTGAGATTTTGCTGTGGTTGAGATGGAAACTTACCTTGCTCTTGAAAACTCAGAGCAGATGTGAATTTTGCAAGAGTGTCTTTAAAATCTGTTATGCTTTGAGTAAGTTGAGTGTTGATTGTCTCTTGCTTTTCAATGAATGCATAAAAAGTGTCCTCAAAATTACTTCTAAGAGGTGGAGCATAAGAACGTGCATATCCATAAGAATTTTGGAAATTATGGTGTGCTTGAAACTGTGGTGGTGAAGTTTGTGCATTATCACTCTTCCAACTGAAATTTAGGTGATTTCTACAACCAGGGTTGTATGTTTGCGAGTATGGGTTATAATTGGGCCTTTGGAAACTGTTTAAAGCATGGGTTTGTTCATGGAGACATTCCTTGAAAGAAGGCAAGGTTGGACAATTATTGGTCAAGTGTTCATTTATTTCACACATTTGACACACAATGTTTTCAACAGATTTTAATTTACCACTCTTTTTCAATTCTAGTGCCTCGACTTTTCTAGCTAAAGATGCAAACTTTGCTTGAAGGTCATGATGTTCCCTAAGGTTATACATACCTTTACTAGATGTATGAGGTTGAGTTTTACTCGGTGCCTCATAAGTACCCGTGGTGTCCCAATTTTGAGCATTTTCAGTTAACAAGTCTAAGTACTCCAGTGCTTCATCAGGGTCTTTATCTTTAAAAGTTCCATTGCACATCAATTCAACCATTTGCCTATCTCTAGGTGTTAACCCTTCATAAAAATGTGAAACCAATCTCCACGTTTCAAAACCATGATGAGGGCAAGTACTAAGCAAGTCTCGATACCTATCCCAACATCGGTAAAATGTTTCTCCTGGTTTTTGAGTGAAGGTGGTGATTTGTCTTTTGAAAGAGTTTGTTCTGTGAGATGAAAAAAACTTCCTTAAAAACTGTTGTTGCATTTCATCCCAAGCACGAATGGATCCTGGTCTTAAATTTTGTAGCCATGTTTTAGCTTTATCTTTTAATGAAAAAGGAAAAAGCTTTAATCTGATGGTGTTCATGCTACAATTTGAATCATTATATGTGTTACAAACCTCCTCAAATTCCCTTAAATACAAGTATGGATTTTCTAAATCTAAGCCATGAAAAGAAGGTAAAAGTTGAATAATGCCTATCTTAAAATTGAAATGAGATGCATCAGGAGGGAAAACTATGCATTATTGTGCACTTGTTCTTGTGGGATTCATGTGGTCTTTAAGTGTTCTAGCACGGTTATTCTCATTATTCTCATTATGAAGTGATTGATTATCTTCTTCGACCATATTTTTTAAAAATGATGAGGATACCTTACAAAGTCTACCGCTTGATGTACGTGACCACAATCTCATGCACGTGTAGGAATATAATAAAATAAAGAAGAAAACAAAAGAAGAAGGAAGAAAACAAAATAAGGAGAAACAAAACAAAAGAGACAAAGTTATATACAAGAAAAGTGAAAAGAGAAAATAAAATAAAAACTATAATTTATACAAGAACTTACCTCCCCGGCAACAGCGCCAAAAACTTGACACGACTAAAAGATTGATGTCTTCTCCCAAGTGAAGGAGTGTCGAAGTAATAAATAACCCGGCAAGACCGGGGTCGAACCATAGGGAGGTTAATTGTACAAATTATAAATAAAAATAATACAACAACAACAACAATAATAATAGTAATAACAATAATAGTAATAATAATAATAACAATAATAATAATAATAATAATAAAGAAAAAGAAGGAGAAGAAGAAGAAGAAGAAGATGAGAACTTTGAGATGGAATATTAATGTAAGGATTAAACAATGATAATAACAAATGTCAAGGTTAGAGGTTCCACTAATGGTATGTTAAACAAGTATAGTATAAACTCTTATAATTCAATTGGAAACCACACACAAAGGAGGTTCCAATCTGATTATAGATTGTTAACATGATTACATTAGCCATCTTATTCGATTAATGCTAATACTTGTAAATCTCGTCAAGCATTCATGATTATAACTTATATTAACAACAAATCAAGTTCCTTTCATAGCTCAGGTGTCGGTTATACCATACAGTATAGGTATGAAAGTGTCAAGCATTTGTTGTACCAAGTGTTATACAACATAAATCAAGATTAGTCATTTAACAAGCAAAGTATTAAAGAGTGAACAAGATAACAAATACAAAACATGTTAGTATCAAACATTAAAGTCCATATTAAGTTTACACTATCCTTATCCTTATTAAGATGCCTAAATGCATGGCAAATGCCTTCTTTTATAGGCCAAAATTGGGAACTATTGATTTGATGAGTGGGTGGCCAACTCTTGACTTGATGACAATCCTTATCTTCTCTTATCTACCCAAAACATCATTGATAACGTCAAAATTGGAGCCACTTGATACATGAAAGTTGTAGGAAATTGTCTCAGCTTTCTTTTGTAAAAATTTTAGCTCGTTTCGACTTCTAGAACTCCAGATATGGCCAAAATACTGAACAGTGCTCGGGCTGGAGGATAGATTCGGGCTTCTTTGTTGTTGCTACCATTTGGACTTGAAAATGGCGTTTCTAGATCTTGGGCTCCATATGAAAGTTGTAGGCCTATGTCTTACCTTTCCATCCATATAAAGTAGACCTAAATCTAAGATCTATAGCTCTAGATATGACCCAATTACCGAACAGTGTTCCGGTTTGGATTGCACCGACATCTCTTTTCTAAGTTTGGCCATCTCTTTATCCTTTCAATTTCAGTTCTTAAATTCATCAATCAATCCTTTCATTTATATGATAAGCCTGCATTTAAAATGAACATTTACCACAAATTAAATGTATCTTATATTATTAGATATATTATTATAAAACATGCTTTAGTTAAGGAGTTATTGATACTTCAAGTGCAAAATGATGATATAAAACCATGATAAAAATGCACTTTTAAGTACTAATCACAAGCACATGATCTTGATCTGGAAACCAAGATGCCTAAATACGTGGCAAATGCCTCCTTTTATAGGCTAAAATTAGAAACTATTGATTATAGGCCAAAATTGGGAACTATTGATTTGATGACTAATTGATGAGTGGGTGGCCAACTCTTGACTTGGTGACAATCCTTATCTTATCTTGTTTGCCTAAACCGTCATTGATAACGTCAAAATTAGAACCCTTTGAGAACATGAAAGTTGTATGAAATTGTCTCAACTTTCTTATATAAAACATTCAGATCATTTCAACTTGTAGAACTCCAGATATAGGCCAAAAACTAAACAGTGCTCGGGTTGGAGGACAGATTCGAACCTCTTTGTTGTTGCTCCAATTTAGACTTGAAAATGGCCTTTTTCAGATCTTGGGCTCCATACAAAAGTTGTAGGCCTATGTCTTACCTTTCCATCCATTAAAGTAGACCTAAATCTGAGATCTACAGCTCCAGATATGATCCAATTACCGAACAATATTTCGATTTGGAATGCACCAGCATCTCTTTTCTAAGTTTGGCCATCTTTTTGTCCTTTCAATTTTAGTTCTTAAATTCATCAATCAATCCTTTCATTTATGTGATAGGCCTGCATTTAAAATGAACATTTACCATGAATTAAATGTATCTTATATTATTAGATATATTATTATAAAACATGCTTTAGTTAAGGAGTTATTGATACTTCAAGTGCAAAATGATGACATAAAACCTTGATAAAAAATATACTTTTAAGTACTAATCAAAAGGTATCTTATATTATTAGATATGTTATTATAAAATATGGTTTAGTTAAGGAGTTATTGATACTTCAAGTGTAAAATGATGATATAAAACCTTAATAAAAATATACTTTTAAGTACTAATCAATAAACAAGTGGGGAGTGGAATATAAGGAACATATTAGTCAGTCATGTGAGGACTTGAGAGGGGAAGAAGTTGAGTGAAAACTCATCAAGGTCCATAAAAAAAAAAATAAGGAAGAAGACAGATCTAGTGATTAAGATATACTATAAAAGGTTTAAACAAGGAAATCTCAAAAGGAGTATAAGGAACTTTTCTTTTAAAGAGGAGGCACTGAGAAGAAAACAAGAAGGGGAGGAGGAAATAAATTTTTGTGGTGATTTCAAGCTTTTCATTTCTTATTCTTTGAGTTAGAAGGTATCAAATCCTTTTCTCTTAATTAAATTGATGCATTTAGTGTATTAAAATTTTATTTAATTGTATTAGTGTATAGATACAACATCAGTTGTGAGATTGATTAGGTTAATTTATGAAATTGTGATGAATTAATGTTTAAATAAATGAAATAATAATGGCTAATGTTTTAATTTGTAAAATTGAAGAAGCTATATTAGTGATGAATTGATATTGTTGTTAGTTAATTTAATGAGTTGTGTGATAATGTTGATGATGAAGAAATTATATTAGTGATGAATTGATATTGTTGATTGATAATTAATTGATGAAGAAATTATATTAGTGATGAATTGATATTGTTGTTAGCTAATTAAACGGGTTGTGAGGTGGAGAAATTATATTAGTGATGAATTAATATTGTTGTTGGTTAATTAAATGGGTTGTGTGGTTAAGAAATTATATTAGTGATGAATTGATATTGTTTTTGATTAATTAAATGGGTTGTGTGGTAAATGAATTATATTAGTGATGAATTGATATTGTTGTTCGTTAATTAAATGAGTTATGTGATAATGTTGATGATGATGAAATTATATTATTAATGAATTGATATTGTTGATTGTTAATTAAATGAGTTGTGTGGTAATGTTAATGATGAAGAGATTATATTGGTGATGAATTAATATTGTTGATTGATAATTAATTGATGAAGAAATTATATTGGTGATAAATTGATATTGTTGATTGATAATTAAATGAATTATGTGATAATGTTGTTAATGAATTAATTAAATTAGCAATGAGTTATTGTTAGTTTGACAATTAATGTGGTTTTGTGGTGGTATTATTGATGAAATAATTCAATTGATGACAAGTTGATTATGTTGATATAGAATTAAATTGATAATGAGGTGACATTATTGATGTAGTAATTTAATTGGTAAGGAAATGAACTTGTAGAAGTGGATGAGGCTACAAGAACTATTCAGTAGACACGTTTAGCTAGTAGGACGCAAACACCAGGTAGGTGTATAACACTTTGAAATCAATGAAATTTAATGCGCCATGCTGATAAACTTTTCCATGATAATTTATTCTGTGAATGAGCGACTAGTGAGCCAATTATCTTGTTAAGGGACTGGTGCTCTATGACTGGCCGAATGGTGGGCCCATTATTTTGGTATGGAACTGGTACCCTATGAATGGGCAACTAGTGAGCCAGTTATCTTGGTAAGGGATTGGTGCCTTATGAATAAGTGACCGGTGGACTAGTTATCTTGGTATGGAACTGGTGCTCTATGAATAGGCGTTGACAATTTTATATTTTAGATTATAGATTATATGATGAATACTGGGAAGATGAGATGTAAACTTAGAAATTTTTTTGTGAGATGTATAAGGATGTCAAACTTGTCATTATGGGGTGTGAGTTAAGTGCAGATTTAATACCCTTATCGTTGCATAATTTTGATATCATATTGGGAATGAATTGGTTGGGTAGGCATAGAGCCCAAATGGACTGTTTTGCAAAAATAATTACCTTTTATAGACCTATGGGTAGAGGGGTGGTTTTTAGAAGAGGGAGGAATGTCATACCAAATTGTTTTATTTCAGCTAAGACAACATAAAAAATGGTGAATAAAGGATACGGGGTATATCTCGTTATAGTGATGGACTTGAATGGTAGGAATAATGAGTTAGAAAATCTTCCTATAGTGAGAGAGTTCTCAGACGTGTTTTTAGAAGAATTACTAGGTTTGCCCCTAGAAAGAGGGGTAGAGGTTTCAATCAATATACTACTGAGCACGACACCCATAGCTTAAGCACCATATAGAATGGTGATTAGTACTTAAAAGTGCATTTTTATCATGGTTTTATACCATCATTTTGCACTTGAAGTATCAATAACTCCTTAACTAAAATATATTTTATAATAATGTATCTAATAATATAAGATACCTATAATTTGTGGTAAATGTCAATTTTTAATGCAGGTCTATCACATAAATGAAAGGATTGATTGATGACTTGAAGAACTTAAATTGCATGGATAAAGAGATGGTCAAACTTAGAGAAGAGATGTCGGTGCAATCCAAACCGGAACACTGTTCGGTAATTGGGCCATATCTAGAGCTACAAATCTCAGATTTAGGTCCAATTTATATGGATGGAAAGGTAAGACATAGGCCTACAACTTTCATATGGAGCCCAAGATCTAAAAAGGCCATTATCAAGTCCAAATTGTAGCAACAACAAAGAAGCCCGAATCTGTCTTCCAGCCCGAGCACTGTTCGGTATTTTGGCCATATCTGGAGTTCTAGAAGTCCAAATGAGCTGAATTTTTTACACAAGAAAGCTGAGACAATTGCCTACAACTTTCATGTTTGCACCTGGCTCCAGTTTTGACGTTATCAATGACGTTTTGGGCAGACAAGAGAAGATAAGGATTGTCACCAAGTCAAAAGTTGGCCACCCACTTATCAATTAGTCATCAAATCAATAGTTCCCAATTTTGGCCTATAAAAGGAGGCATTTGCCATGCATTTAGGCATCTTGGTTTCCAGATCAAGATCATGCTCTTCCTTTCTCTCTTTGTATTTTTTGTAATGTTTATGCTTTGCTTTCATTAATATTAAGTTTATGCCTTTCATTTCCTTTCTTTTACTTAGTTAACTTTTATGTTCTTATTTTGTTTATTTGTTTTGCTTTCTTTCATTATGTCTAGCTAAGTTAATTATGTCAAGGTGAAAAGGTTACACTAATGGTGTAAGAATAAGTATAATGTAAACTTAATATGGACTTTAATGTTTGATACTAACATGTTTTATAGTTGTTATCTTGTTCACTCTTTAATACTTTGCTTGTTAAATGACTAATCTTGATTTATGTTGTATAACACTTGGTACAACAAATGCTTGGCACTTTCATAGCCCATAATGTATGGTATAACCGACACCTGAGCTATGAAAGGAACTTGATTTGTTGTTAACATAAGTTATAATCATGAATGCTTGACGAGATTTACAAGTATTAGCATTAATTGAATAAGATGACTAATGTAATCATGTTAACAATATATAATCTGATTGGAACCTCCTTTGTGTGTGGTTTCCAATTCAATAATAAGAGTTTATACTATACTTGTTTGATATACCATTAGTGGAACCTCTAACCTTGACATTTGTTATTATTATTGTTTAATCCTTAAATTAATTTTCCATCTCCAAGTTCTCATCATCATCATCTTCTTCTTCTTCTCTTTCTTTATTATTATTATTATTATTATTATTATTATTATTATTATTATTAGTACTACTAATATTACTACTATTACTACTATTATTATTATTATTATTGTAGTTATTGTTGTTATTTCTATTATTGTTGTTTATAATTGTTATTTATAATTTGTACAATTAACCTCCCTGTGGTTCGACCCCGGTCTTGCCGGGTTATTTATTACTTCGACACTCCTGCACTTGGGAGAAGACATCAATCTTTTAGTCGTGTCAAGTTTTTGGCGCCGTTGCCGGGGAGGTAAGTTCTTGTATAAATTATAGTATTTATTTTATTTTCACTTTTCACTTTTCTTATATATATAACTTTGTTTCTTTTCTTTTGTTTCTTTTTTATTTTGTTTTCTTCCTCCTTCTTTTGCTTTCTTCTTCTTTTTTATTTTATTCCTACACGTGCATGAGAGTCTGGTCACGTACATCAAGTGGTAGACTTTGTAGGGTATCCTCATCATTTTCAGAAAATATGGCCGAAGAAGATAATCAATCACTTCATAATGAAAATAATGAGAATAACCGTGCTAGAACACTTAGAGACCACATGAATCCCACAAGAACAAGTGCACCATCATGCATAGTTTTTCCTCCTGATGCATCTCATTTTAATTTTAAACCAGGCATTATTCAACTTTTACCTTATTTTCATGGCTTAGAATTAGAAAATCCATACTTGCATTTAAGGGAATTTGAGGAGGTCTGCAACACATATAATAACTTAAATTGTAGCATCAACACCATCAGATTAAAGCTTTTTCCTTTTTCATTAAAAGATAAAGCTAAAACATGGCTACAAAATTTAAGATCAGGATCCATTCGTGCTTGGGATGAAATGCAACAACAGTTTTTAAAGAAGTTTTTCCCATCTCATAGAACAAACTCTTTCAAGAGACAAATCACCACTTTCACTCAAAAACCAGGAGAAACATTTTACCAATGTTGGGATAGGTATCGAGACTTGCTTAGTACTTGCCCTCATCATGGTTTTGAAACATGGAGATTGGTTTCACATTTCTATGAAGGGTTAACACCTAAAGATAGGCAAATGGTTGAATTGATGTGCAATGGAACTTTTGAAGATAAAGACCCTGATGAAGCAATGGAGTACTTAGACTTGTTAGCTGAAAATGCTCAAAATTGGGACACCGCGGGTACATATGAGGCACCGAGTAAAACTCAACCTCATACATCTAATGGAGGTATGTACAACCTTAGGGAAGATCATGACCTTCAAGCCAAGTTTGCATCTTTAGCTAGAAAAGTCGAGGCACTAGAATTGAAAAAGAGTGGTCAATTAAAATCTGTTGAAAACATTGTGTGTCAAATCTGTGAAACAAATGAACACTCAACCAATGATTGTCCAACCTTGCCTTCTTTTAAGGAATGTCTCCATGAACAAGCCCATGCTTTAAACATTTTCCAAAGGGCCAACCACAACCCATACTCCCAAACATACAACCCTGGTTGGAGAAATCATCCAAATTTTAGTTGGAAGAGTGAGAACAACAATGCACAAACTTCACAACCACAGTTTCAAGCACACTATAATTTCCAAAATTATCATGGATATGCACCTCCTTATGCTCCACCTCTTACAAGAAATTTTGAGGAAACTTTGTATGCATTCATTGAAAAGCAAGAGATAATCAACAATCAACTTGCTCAAAGCATAACAGATTTTAAAGATACTCTTGCAAAATTCACATCTGCTCTCAATTTTCAACAGCAAGGTAAGTTTCCATTTGAACCACAGCAAAATCTCAAGGAGCAATACAATGCAAATGCAAGTAGTTATGGAAGTCAACACATGGATCAAGTCAAATCAGTCATCACTTTGTGTAGTGGTAAGGTTATTCAAAAACCAATTCTTGAACCTTGTGAGAAAGATGATGAGTCAACCTCTAAGGGTAAGGAAGGGGTTGAATATGAAAATTGCAAAGAAACGACTGATTCTTCGCCAGCACTTTCATTTTCTCATGCCATGACCAATCAGGAAGAAATCGAGGATGAAAAAGGCACCGAAAAGGTTGATGCAGATCTTTTATCAAAAGTGACAACAGATTCGACACCCGACATCACATCAATCGATGATTACTTTCCTGATAAATCTCTACTTTCTCTTAGTTCAATGCCTTGGTTTGCTAAAAATATCAATTCTCTTGCTTCAGGATTTTTGCCAGCTCACTAGAGTACTGAAGACAAAAGAAAATTTTTGAGCAACGTGCAAAATTTTTATTGAGATGACCCTTACTTATTCAATTATTATCCTGATCAAATATTTCAAAAATACATTTCCAACAATGAGGTAAGTAATTTCATTAAATTTTGTCACTCTAAGGCACATGGGGATCATTTCTCATTAAAAAGGAGGATTGTAGAAATCTTACAAACCTATGAAAATTATCAAAAGGTGGGATTTATTTCAAAACACAGAGAGTCTTTAGATAATCTTCTATTGACTCTTAAGTCTCATCATAGTCGAGATAAGCATCGTGCAATTCATGACTTATGAACCCATTTTCATAAAGAACATGTTTGATATAGTCTTGGGAACCTGACTAAAAAAGACCCTGTTTGCTAGTTTTTAAGAAAATTAGATGGGAAGCCTATCCCTGACCCATATAGGGCATTTAAGCCATTCTTGGAGGTAAAACCAAGGGAAGATATGAGCCACAATCACAACTACCTGTACATACACATACTTTTTCAAAAGTAAATAAATAAATAAATAAAGAGAGAGAGTGTGTGTGTGAGACTCTAGTTGGTCTATATATAGGTGGTATGATTACCTTTCTAATTTCTCATCTATAAAATCCTCTCTTCCTTCCTTTCATTTCCACTTAACCCAGACATTCATCAAATATAGAAGTGTGTAGAAATGACAAGTTCCTCAAGTCATCAAATAAAAAGTATTTGTGTTTTTGGTGGATCTAGTCCTGGGAAAGAAAAGGAGTTTTTAGAATCAGCAAATCATCTTGGTCAGGTGCTAGTTGAGAGAAACATTCATTTAGTGTATGGGGGGCAGTCTAGGGTTAATGGGAGGTGTGTCAATAGTTGCATTTTTAGGAGGTAGTCAAGTTTTGGGGGTCGTCCCTGAAGCTTTAACACAAGGGGACATCATTGGAAAAACAATTGGAGAGGAACTACAAGTCTCCACAATGTCTGCTCGAATGAATGCAATGTTTAACCATGTTGATGCTTTCATTGCTTTACCAGGTGGTCTAGGCACATTGGAAGAGATCTTTCATATCTCCTCTTGGGCCCAACTGCACATTCACCATAAACTCATAGGTTTGTTAAATGTTAATGGTTATTATGATAAGTTGTTGTCTTTTCTTGATCATGCTGTGGAACATGAATTTTTAACATCTTCTGCACGAAAAATCATAATCTTTGCTACTACTACTGAATAATTGATTAACCAACTACAATCTTTCATTCCTGTGATTGATCCCTCCATGAGTCGTATAAATTGGTCATCTAAGGAAAGCCATAAAAAGCTTAGATTGGATTTGAGCCTTTATTTGTGAATCTTTGTGTCTTTTGGTTTTATTACTATGTTTTGTTGTTTTTTATATTTGTTTCAGTGTGTTTCAGGTTTGTCAATGTTTGTTATTTCAGGTGATATCTTCTATACTCTATCTTTCTACCTTAGAACATTGAGGACAATGTCTCGTTTTGGTTGGGGGGAAAGGGTAGTAGTTGATAAAAAAAATAAATTGTTTTCCATTTCATAAAGCATATGCAAAATTGTTGTTACTAGGATGGCGGAGTAAAGGAGCTCTTTTATTAAAGTGACTCTTGAGACGCATCTTAGTAACCATTCTTAATAAGGTCTATCATAATACTTCTTGAAATATTCAGGTTTACAAACTCTCGCATTATTATCACTTAATTCTGCTCATATTCTTATTTAACATGTATTCTTAAACCTTAATTTACACACACACACTTTAACATGTGATTATGGGTTGCATATTGGATTATTACATTATTTATGTTCTTTTGTTAAAGGTAACAACTAAAGGAAAGGGATAGTATATAATTAAAAAAAACAAAAACAAAAACAAAAATAAAAGAAAAAAAAAGAGAAAAAAAAATGATGATAATAAAAATGTAGATAAGTTTGGTTTCGTAGCCTCCCTAACCTAAGCAATTAAGCCCGAAGGAGTGTTTTAACACCTAATACCTAAAGTCAACTGACTAAGGATCTATTGGCCCAACACTTGTTACATGGGTTGAGGAGAAAAGCTTAAGGGAATCAAACATTGCACTATCTACATATCAGTATCTGCGACCCGAGTTACTAAGCTCGTAGGGGTGTCTTAACACTTAACGCCCTAAGACCAATTGGTATGGGAGCATTAGCTGAAAGCTCATTACATGGGTTAAAGATGCATGATGTTTTAAATTGTATGTATATATATTTTAAAAGAAAAAAAAAAGAAAAAAAAATGATGATAATAAAAATGTAGATAAGTTTGATTTCGTAGCCTCCCTAACCTAAGCAATTAAGCCCGAAGGGGTGTTTTAACACCTAATACCCTAAAGTCAACTGACTTGGGAGCTATTGGCCCAACGCTTGTTACATGGGTTGAGGAGAAAAGCTTAAAGGAATCAAACATTGCACTATCTACATATCAGTATCTGCGACCCGAGTTACTAAGCTCGTAGGGGTGTCTTAACACCTAATGCCCTAAGACCAACTGGTCTGGGAGTCATTAGCTGAAAGCTCATTACATGGGTTAAAGATGCATGGTGTTTTAAGTTATATGTATATATATAAAAAAGAAAAAAAGAAAAAAAAAGACAAAAATAATAATCTCAACCCAAGGAAGTTAACCTTAAACATTAGAACAAAAAATTTGTTTTCTTCCAAGAAAAGCCCCATAATTATGTGTTGATAAATTGAGCACAAAAGAAAGGTTTATTAATATCTTGTTAAGAGGTATTAAGCATGTATATAAATTTAATGAGAGTTTGTTTATCTGGATAGATTAATGGAAGTTAAATGATGACTATCTTGCTTTGTGGAATTTGCAAAGTATTTTTCTATTTTAATGCTTTGATTATTAGGGACTAGTAATAAGCTAGTTGGGGGGTGTGATTGATACTTAAAAGTGTATTTTTATCAAGGTTTTATATCATCATTTTGCACTTAAAGTATCAATAACTCCTTAACTAAAGCATGTTTTATAATAATATATCTAATAATATAAGATACCTTTAATTTATGGTAAATGTTCATTTTAAATGCAGGCCTATCACATAAATGAAAGGATTGATTAATGAATTTAAGAACTGAAATTGAAAGGACAAAGAGATGGTCAAACTTAGAAAAGAGATGCTCGGTACAGTCCAAACCGGAACATTGTTCAGTAATTGGATCATATCTAGAGCTGTAGATCTCATATTTAGGTCTACTTTATATGGATGGAAAGGTAAGACATAGGCCTACAACTTTCATATGGAGCCCAAGATCTAAAAAGGCCATTGTCAAGTTCAAATTGGAGCAACAACAAAGAAGTCCGAATCTGTCCTCCAGCCCAAGCACTGTTCAGTATTTTGGTCATATCTGGAGTTCTAGAAGTCGAAATGAGTGTACTTTTTTACACAAGAAACCTAAGACAATTTCCTACAACTTTCATGTTTTTAAGTGGCTCTAATTTTGACGTTATCAATGATGTTTTGGGCAGACAAAAGAAGATAAAGATTGTCACCAAGTCAAGAGTTGGTCACCCATTCATCAATTAGTCATCAAATCAATAGTTCTCAATTTTGGCCTATAAAAGGAGGCATTTGCCATGTATTTAGGCATCTTGGTGTCTAGATCAAGATCATGCTCTTGCTTTCTCTCTTTGTATTTTTTGAATGTTTATGCTTTGTTTTCATTAATATCAAGTTTATGCCTTTCATTTCCTTTCCTTTACTTAGTTAACTTTTATCTTATTTATGTTTTTATTTTGTTTATCTATTTTTCTTTCTTTCATTATGCCTAGCTAAGTTTATTATATCAAGGTGAAAATGTTACACTAATGGTGTAAGAATAAGTATAGTATAAACTTAATATGGACTTTAATGTTTGATACTATGATGTTTTATATTTGTTATCTTGTTCACTCTTTAATACTTTGCTTGTTAAATTACTAATCTTGATTTATGTTGTATAACACTTGATACAACAATTGACACTTTCATAGCCCATACTATATGGTATAACCGACACCTGAGCTATGAAAGGAACTTGATTTGTTGTTAACATAAGTTATAATCATGAATGCTTGATCAAATTTACAAGTATTAGCATTAATTGAATAAGATGACTAATGTAATCATGTTAACAATCTATAATCTGATTGGAACCTCTTTTGTGTGTGGTTTCCAATTGAATAATAAGAGTTTATACTATACTTGTTTGACATACCATTAGTGGATCCTCTAACCTTGACATTGTTTGTTATCATTATTTAATCCTTACGTTAATTTTTCATCTCAAAGTTCTCATCAACTCTTCTTCTTCTTCTTCTTCTTCTTTTTCTTTATTATTGTTGTTGTTATTGTTGTTGTTATTATTAATACTACTACTACTACTACTAGTATTATTAGTATTATTATTGCTACTATTATTATTGTTGTTGTTATTGTTACTATTGTTGTTGTTTATAATTGTTGTTTATAATTTGTACAATTAACCTCTCTATGGTTCGACCCCGATCTTGCCGGGTTATTTATTACTTTGACACTCCTGCACTTGGGAGAAAACATCAATCTTTTAGTCGTGTCAGTTTCTTATTATAAAAAAGTAAGACTTGTCGCACATAAACTTTATTATGGTGCTAGAGAATGATAGTTTGAATTTCTAGACTTTAGAAATCATATTGATATGTCTTTAATTCCATATTTGCAAGATTTAAGACAATCATTAATTAATTTTGAAGTTTATATAAGATAATAATGAAGAATTTTGATGTTGGATGGATAAGTAAATATATTGTTATTATTTGTCTTCTATTAAACCTTCTCAAATAGCAATGAAAATAATAATGGAAGATGTGTTATCTCTTTAAAGTAGACAATCTCAACATCACGTTAGTGATAACAACAACACATATACAAAAATTACTATACTTGTCAATGTTTCATACACTACTGGTAAATAAAAAATAAAAAAGCTCATAAATTACTATCACATAGTGATTCTTAAAGCCTTGAAGCATTAAAAGAAAAACCTAGAATTACTCATGAGGATGAAGTTGACATTAAAAAGGACTTTAGTATGGATGTGTCATCTAAACCGAGCTTCTATGTTGGCTCAATGTTATGAAATTATCGAATCATCTTATGGTTAAGACATTGTTATTAGAGATAACTAAATATGTCAACTAAAGTTTTCATTATCTCAAAAGATGGTTTTATACAAGGTTTATTTTTTAGGTCTTAAACAATTTTATTTAAATTTAGAAATTATACATTGATATATTTTTGTTAAAATCAAATTTAAGATATTTAAAATAAACTATCTCATGCACAGGGACAATGTTATATTCAAATTATTTATTCCTTTAGAGTGGAAGAGTTTAATTTTTAGCAAATAACTTGAGGGTGAGATTTTTGGAAATAAAGTGGACTGATGTGAGAAAATTTCTTCCATATTCTTGAAATTATGATTTTTACTCCATTATTTTATTAATGGTTAAGATTTTTAATGCTTGAAGAGTTTAAGAAGAGTCCTAAACATAGTTTGGTAAATCAAGTATAACTTGTAATCTGACTATTGGATTAAGCTAAAATCTTTTTTTTATTGGGTTAACGGTTCATAATGATCGAATATTGGAAAAACCTTTAAATAAATCTTAAATATTATTATGTGAGATTGTTTTATTTACCTTGTTGTATTTACATTTTTTTTTCTATTTAGATTAGGAATTTTAATTTAATTAGTATTTTACTTTTTAAGAATTATAATTCTAAATGGATTCTATTAGTTATGTAAGTTTCAATTAGAAATCATTTCATATAAAGGATTTTAGGTTTAATTAGAAATCATTTTCTATAAATTATTCTATGTATAAAACTAGTATGAATAGAGATGTTTAGTTTATTTTCTTCATAATCAAATTATTATTTAGATCTTATAAAATACCAGAGAATTTTTTTTCTAAATCTCGCTACAACTTAAATATGTAATATTAGGACTTAAAAACTTTAGATTTTATCCATGTTATACGTCATGTTATCAACTAATACAAACCTAGAGGATTAGAATCCTAGAACCCATAATCAAGATTAAACACAAACCAATAAAACTAAAATTAAGTTGAAAAGAACCTAACCTAATAATTACATGAACTAAAGAACCCAAGTTACAAAAGAATGAACGCCACAAATAATGAATATTTGATAAGTTATGAATAGTTCATTAAAGAACCAAGAGTAAAAGAAATCTTCTCCAATATTATTTCTAAACATCAATGAGTTATCATAGCTTATACAAAAAAATATATATATTTATAGTTCAATATAATAAACCCTACTAAAATATTGGGTCATAATTAAAATTCAAATATAAATTAGTTTAAGAATATTTTTAAAATAAAATAAAATAATGCCAATTCATAAAAAATAAAACTCAATCTACATAGTAACTTTTAAGCTTTGTTTAAAGGTATTTTTAATGTCTCATCACTGTAAAATTTAAACTAATAAACAACAAAAATTTTAAAATCTTATGGAAAAATTTTAATTTAATTCAATGGTTTAATTAAACCATTAATATGAAGTTATAAAGTAAAGCACTAATATATTTTAACGAGTCCAATCTCTTACTTAACATTGATTATGATTTGATACTCATGAACTCAATCATTAATATAAATTTATCTTCTGCTCTCTTTTCTTTTCATTCCCTTGATATTATAGTCAAGAACTTAATTGCACAAAAATAAAGTTCGCAACTACATAAAATAAAGCTTGCAACACACGAGAACGGTTACAAGCCTTTTTTGAAGAGGAAAATATTGGACAAAGCAAGTAAAAAAGAAAACCTAGAGTATTCTAGGAACTTCTGAGCTTGGAAAATAAGGAATCGCAAAGAAAGAGGGGAAGATCTCCGGATCCAAGTGCACCTAACACAATCATAAAGTCCGGTCTACAACAAGCATTTAAATGGAAAATCTTAGCAGACGTTTTCTAGAAAGCAATCTCCCAGAAGATCAACAGATGTCGTTTTCCTTTATTTTGAACGAATATTGGAATACAGAGCAAATTAGAATCAAATACTGTCTCTAATCTCTTGACAAACACAAGAGAATGATGAAATTCAAATATACTACAAATTTGACTGATAACTATTTGGTTGTTGTTTCAATTGCAGAGCATCAAATGCTGAACCTTGATTTACCCAGGAAGTTATTAGGCGATGCGCAATTGCGAAAGGTCCAGGGAAAAACATCGGAGCAAGTTCCCCACTTTCTACATTAAAATCTGATGATAAACTCTGTCCTTTCTCAACCCCTCTACACATCTGGTCTACCTTGGCAGCTGCGGTTCTTTGTGCCTTCTCGTATTCCGCAAACATTAAAGCTTTCCGGACATCTTCCCTACCGTGCCATTGAGCATCTAAATGATTCAAAAATCCAATATTAGCCCCATGATATATCTCCAGCAGACCATCCAATTATAAAATAAAGCAAACCCAAGTTCGCTTATCTATTATACATGACATAAACAAAAAGAGATGGAAGAGACCAATAAATGTGTATCGAATGATTTCTTTCCTCCCATTATATGCGCATTACTGTCACCTTTTCCACCAGAAATCATATCAACTTAGTGAAAGTATAGATTTAGTTTCCTTTCCCTTTCTACAGTTAAGGGATCAAACGCTCTTTCACATCTAAAATGGAGAGATGTGAAACTTCAACCGACCTGAAGGTAAAATCTTGGCTGCTCCTATTGCTCTAGAGTTTGTATTGTGCCCAGAATTTTTTCCAAACTAAAGAAAGAGGTTTCAGGAGGGAAAGGAGAGACCCAAGAGTAATCAGCCAAATTCTAAATTTTCAATTACCTTCCAACTCTGCCCTGTCTACTTTTATTTCAAGTGATTTTGCATATGCAAAGAAACCCACCATCAGCTGGCATGGCATGCTGCTTGGGCCAACTAGAAAGAAACCAGAACAAGTGCACAATAAGCTAACAGCATATGTAAATAAATAAGTCAGAGGGTAACAAGACATCAACTATAACAGTTTTGCACAAACAGAGGATACTGAGGTCGTAAGATGTAGAGAACACTAATCACTCGTGAAACAAAAACATGAAAAAAAAAAAAAAGAAGAGCAATTGTTGAAAGCGCCATGACATAAGAGCCAATAGATATTAGCTCTTGTAGGTGTAACCATAATACAGTTATTTAATGAAATTGCTAAGACATTATCTTTTAAATTTATTTTAATTACATTATGTACTTAATTATTTGATAAAAGTTCATGCAATGATACTTGCAAGATATATGGTGCAACACTTATCTCACACTATGGATCTCACATTGTGGATAATATCTTAGGTTCCGAATATCATACATGCAGCGAAAACAATAAAACAAAATTATTCGAGAGTACTTAGAATCCTGTTAAACAAATCTAAAGTTGTTTAGGGATTTATTACTTGAAGATTTGATTTTCTTTGATTTTTAATAATTCTTTAAAGGCTGGGTTATTGCAAATCACAAGTTATCCATTTGTCAGCCCCCAACAATAATTCACATGAACTACCAGTGAGAGATCTTCTAAATCCCTATTTAGAAGAGAGGGATTATTATGCCTAGAGTGTTCTCTATTCTGTGACTTGTATATTTTTTTTGTATAACAAACCACGATAAAAAATAAGAGTCATGACTTACTATTTATAGGAAAATCTAAAAAAATCATATAAATTGACAAAATATTAATTTGCTCCTTAAATAATATTTATATATTATTTAAGGATAATTTTATAAATTTAATCAATCACATCCCTTCTTCCCTTCTTGTTTATTGTAGGACTAAAATTATAATCCCTAAATTAAATACATTCTAGTGTTTAATTCTAAAATTATTTTAATTATTTCAGTTTAATTTCTGACTAATTGTTCTTAATGTATGACCTATTAGGTTCCTAATATGTTGGCTTAAAAATAAATTCTAATTCTAATTAAATAAATTAAACAATTTAATCTATTATCAATTCAATAATTGTTTAATTTATATTTTAGATTAGGTGCATCATCTAGAAACATGTCATGATCTTCTAAATAATAGAAAATACATTAATGGTTTAAAAACCTTTTAGTAACCAATTTTTTATGTAATTAATATTATTTCATCAATAATATCTTAATTTAATGTTAAGCATGAAATATGTTTGCTATGATAAATTATATTTGTTCTCTATATAATAGTCATTAATCATTTGAATAAGATTTAAAACTCTCTTCAAATTTCATTCCACCTTGGTCAAGAATTTCTCAGCCAATGCTATTTGAGAACAAATATAACATTTTTTCTAATTCATCTGATGAATCCTCTTTTGATCACTCAAGTATCCTCATATAGTTTATATTATACCACATATATGTCCCTTCATCACCTCAATTAAGATAACATGTCACTGAATCAAAACATAACATTTTTTATATTAGATAACTTAGTAATCTCAAGTTTAAGGATCACTTACATAACCGTTATGTAAGCCTTTCCATAAACATAGATGATCTCTTTATATGGCATTCTCATACGAGTCAATTCAGTGTATATAACAAGCACCAACATATTAGTTATCGATATCTCTTATAGCTTACAAGAACAATTGCTTCATTTCATAAAGGAAAGAACATAATATGTATCAATTTATACAACTCTAATAAATATCCATTATTTAAGAGTGCATCGACTACAAACATTTCATGAACAACATTTTGATGCAGTCGGAATCTCATAATTACAACAATTTTATAATTTTATTTGCAAAATATTTTTATCTTACAAACTTTATCTTTAGTCTAGATTCATAAATCAAATATTACATTCATTAATCTAATATTGTATGAATATTAAAGATAAATTAAGCTTCTTTTAATAATAAATATGTATTTATATGAATACAATAACATCATGTACAACCAACTGCTTGCCAATAAAACATATTAAACTAATATTATACTATTAAATGTCTGTGGTCATAGCTTTATTGAAACTAGACATCAACACAAAGCAATAAGACTGGCATGCATCATACAATGATATTGGAGATTCTCACTTTATGATGATACTAAGAATATTGTGTGGATGCTTGTTAAAAATTGAGTTCATCGAATGAGGCCTAAATGAGAACGCACTTGGTATTTACCTAGTGTCTTTGAGAATCTTATAGAGATGGGTGTTGCTGGTCTTTAACTTGAGATTATAATATTATCTCACGGGAGGAAACATGTACCTTGACACTTTTGGGATGGACTTTGAAGTGTCATACATACATTGGTGAATGGTTACATAAGACCTACATGGAGGTTAATGAATAACCAGTATATAATTAGTTGCTTCTGGCAAAGGAAGTTAAATGTCATTGGCCACTCATTAAGTGGATGACTTCAAAAAATTTGCGCGCAGAGTGGAAATTGATTTTAATAGGTTCTCAAATCATATTTCATTTCAAATTTATCTACTATGTAACTAGTGCAAATTAACAAGTGGCTATGTAAAGTAGGCACAATCCAAGCCCTAGTTCATCTCGTGGCATTGTATGATGATGGGGCTGAATTGCATGGTGACGAGAATCTTGATTGATTCTTTTTGTCACTTTAGGTGTCATGATGGAGAAGTACTAGCTCGAGCACTTAACTATGTAAGACAAGATGCATGGATAAAAATATTCATGTTGTATTTAATACGAGTAGTGGCACTAGGACTATAGTCAAGCCTTACTGGGAGCTTACAGGGAGAATTGAATGCCAAAGTAATATGAAAGAATGAGAGAAAGAGTCACTTGCATAAAAAGAATTGAATGTCAAAGTAATATGAAAGAATGAGAGAAAGAGTACTTCCTATAAAAGTCTTAAAGAGACCAAGACTCTCCTAGAAGTCCCAATGAGACTAGGGCTTTATACTAGTCTTAATGGGATTAGGGTTAGGGATCATATTATAACTAGGAGTCTAGTTTTGTCCATGAAATTAGAACCCTAATGAAATTACAATTCATTCCAAGAGTCCTAGTTAGACTACAACTCCTAAAAAGACTCCATGTATGAATTGTAAATTACAATTTGTCCAGAAGATCATGTCTCTTGGAAGTTGAATTTGAATGGCAATTCTCCAAGTTCTCGGGGGTTAAAACAAGGGGTAAAGTTGATTAGTACAAGTTGTTACAGGAGACTATTCAAGTTTCCTAGGCACCTAGCTTTCCATTCAGAATTGTTTAACAACAAAAGCCAGGCAGGTTCAGGTATAGAGAAACATAAACTCACATGCTTAACAGGGCTTTGGAGCATCATGAGAATTTGTTCTTCACATGTTCGGTTACTAAAAATGTCTGGCAGCATAAATGGCAGCTTTGTGGAATAATGTGGATGGAAGTGGTATCAAATGATTTAAAATATCTTGAAGTTGAGATGGATTTGGATTATGATTACGCAGAAAGGCACAAAAGGATCCATATAACTGAGCTGGCTAGTTTGGTACATAATCCCAATAACTTCAATCTACAATTGTTCATTATTTTGCAGGATGCAAATTGTCTTGTAACTAGTAAATGGTTTCATTATTTGATAGTTGTATAATTTGATCTAATGTTTTTTCTCCAAGTTCTCTTTAAACAACATAACTTTTTGATCAGCGAAAATTTTAATTTGTCAGATAATTAAAGAAAAGAAATCAGCAATCTGGGTTTCAAGCTTGAGACTATTGCAACTGCACTATTTGGTGGCACTTTTGTGGATCATGAGAACCAGAATTGGATGAAAATTCTAGTCCTGGATTATGCATGGAGTGAACATTATGGCTTAGGGAATTCTTTTCTACTCGTACAATTGTTTTTGTTTGCTTGCTTTCAAAGGAAACAGAAATCTACAAGAAAATATGGACATGATGAAAACATAAATATTACTGTGGAAAACCTAGCTCTCTATTTTCTACGTTTTAGAAAACTGATTTGATAATTTTCCAATTTCTTATTACTTTAGAGAACTGTTTTATTTTATTTTATTTCACCCATCCCTTATACTCCAATAGGAAAATACACTTCAAATCAGGTTTTCTAGTTTTTCCATTTTGAAAAGGTTGCTTGGCGTGATAATGTAAGGAATATTTTTTTTTCATTTTTCAATAGACAAAAAATTCCAAAGTATATGCATCCAATTGTTTTGATTTATCCACACATTGTAATAGCACAAAGATGTCATTTTAAAGCCAGATGGGCCTCAAAAGAGAAAAGACAAAGTTAGGCTTGAAAAGAAAGCAAGAATCCTACCAGGATCGTCAAGCTGACTGCTATATCATGGATCCCCTTGGGAGGGAAGGATCAACATATTCTGCATTTTGTGCCCGATACTTCATATATCCAGTGAAATAATTAAAACCAAAGATGATGAATGACACGGTAGCAACCCACAATATATTAAATGGAGAATTATTATAACACACACAGAGACAATATTTTAGTTTCAGAATGGATGTACTTTACACTTTAAGGTGCTCATCTTTGCCCCCCCGCTATATGACAAATGGAATATTAAGGCGATTTTTAATTTTGTTGATTAAAAAAAAAAAAACTCTTCTTTGTTACATTCCCAGTAAGCTCTATGACACAAGCGAAAAGCTGAAGAAAATGCAATATAAGAGTAGTAAAGGAGATACCAGACCATGGCTGAGAGCTATGATACATAACTCTTCTCCTACTTCAATGGCAGTCTCTTCCCATGTTTCTCTCCTCACTGCCTCTTCTAAGCTTTCTCCAGGCTAAGGACAATAGAAGAATTCAAAAATTAAAATTCAAGTACAGAAGAGAATAAAATAATTGTCGAATAGATGATTTCTTATGATATTATCATGAGGGTCTATCTCATATAAATTAAATGCTTGTATGCATTTTGGACCCTTCAGCTTACAGGGAATGCTTCTAGCTATGGGAAAGCTAGAAATTGGCCAAGACACATGCCTCTACGAAACCAGCTAAGCAACTCCACATTCGGGGTACAAATCTTGACTGTCTGCCTAAAAGGGCACGATCATTTTCTCGATCAATAACTAACATGATGACAACCTGCAGTAAGAGAACAGTAATTTTCAAAGCTAATGCATCCAGTAGAGGTTTAAACAACATTCACAGTGGAGTGAGATAAGAATTACTGTACTGGATCCACACGAGGATAAACTTTCCTTCTGCACAACTCATTTGAGCATTGTTTCCACCTCCCAGATTCCATGGAAACAGTTTTCTCTCCGCAATATCCACAAAAACGTGAGATGTTATGCCACTCCAGCAATGCTTTGGCCTAACCAATGCAGAGACCAAAATGGTTAATATGGAACTCTTAGTGCCACCAAAATGGCATATATATAATAATTAAATAATGGGGGTATGTTAACAAGGTGGCATAGACCTGGACCTATTAGAATGGGAGAAAGTGAAACATATTTATGTCATGAGGCTACTGACAGCAAGATCAAGGAAACATCCATCCCCCAGTCCAACTCTAATCTCGAAGTGATGGAGAACAAATCTGGAGGGGAAGAGACTTCCGTAGCAAAGTGAGACCTTTCAGTTAAGACGTTAAATTAAAGACAAAAACCAAAGAGAGGATAGAAATAAATAAGTAATAAAGATGATAAATTCGGGCAGGCAGATGTTTGTAGTCTGCTCAGCTCAATTAAACCTCAGTTCCAAATTACATCACTTGTCTACGCTTAGTTATTCATCAAGATACTTGTGTCGCAAGACACTTCTAGAGCATAACATGAGATCAGCTCAGGTAAAACTTTTCCTATGTTGCACGAGGCTTGAATTTCAAGTTTCAAGACACTTTTTTCCATGGCTTGTAAAAAGTTGAAACATTCAATTAACTGGCAAACTGATAATCTGAAATTCAAGCCATCGACAAAATGGCACCCTCAAATTTTCACAAACTAAAGTGGTAAAAAATATATCTCAACTATAAAGATGAGAAGGGAAAGAAGCCATTTTTCAGCAACTAGAATGCGCATAAATCTAAGACATTAAACTAATTGAAAAACAAAACCAACTTACATGGCCAGCAACGGCCAAATCAACCATGGCCTGCTCATTAGCCCAATCTGTAGCCACCATAAGTGTTCTTAACTCAATGAAGCAAACCTGCTCGCTATCAAATTCAGTGAATAGACTATTTTCACCGGAGACATCAATTGCCCAATAAACCACATCCACATCTTGTTCAGAGCTTGAACCCAGATAAAACAAGCTGTCTCCGGTGAATTCAACCCCAGAAGCAGAAAATAAACCTTTACAATCAGCCAAACTGATCCAGCCCAGATGCCACGTGGGCCCCAAATCAGCATCGGTGCTGGTGGAGGACGCCAAAGGCCTGCCCTTCCTAAAGGGTAGAACCTTGTAATTAAGAGAAGAAGATTGGTGGGAATTGTCTGCAAGTTGAGTTTTGAGGGCTTCAAGGGCTAAGGCAGGTGATAATGGGTGGGTTGGTTTGGGTGTTCTATACCTCAGAGGATTGCCTGCGAAGGCGTGGGATTGGAGGCTTATGGGCATGCCGGTTTTGGTACGGAAATAGGAGAAAGATTTCTCTGTGAAGAAGAACGGGGTTGCTTTGGGAGAGAGGAACTCGTATAAAGAGATGGAGGAAACGTGGATGGTGATGATGACGACGTTGCCGACGACATTATGATGATGATGATGGAGGGGTTCTTGGGTGACTCTTGTTGTGAATGCTTGGCATCGAAAACTGGAGCTGTCTCCTATATAAAACGTTTGAATTATAAAATTATAATTAGAGAGAATTTTTATTGAGTATCATGTTTTAATTAATAAAAGTCTATGTAAGGAGAATAATTTATAAAAAGAAGATATATTACTATTAATGTATAAATTGTATTATTAATTTAAATTTTTTTTATTTGTTAGTTTCACGTAAATTTCCCTGCATAAATTTTTTTTATCTTATTAAATTAAATACTAATAATTCTGAAACTCTAATTTTAGTATTGCATAGTATAATCTTAAATATTAACTTTACAACTAAATGTTAATTTTTAAAAAATTAATTAAACAAATTAATTATTATAGAATTTTCAATATATTATATAAATCCAAATGGATAATGATATTTATTTTATATTTTTAAAACATGATAAACATAGAAAATATATATATATATATATATATATATATAAAATCTTTAGAATTTAATCGAATGCATAAAAACAAAACATATTTGTTTGTGTTTTTGAAATGAAGAGATTTTTAAAAAAAACAAAATTAGAGAAAACCATGTGTTTTTAATACAAAATCTGTATTTTAAAGTGCAAGTTTATAATTCAATATTAAATAAATTCTTGAAAAAAATATATTTTTTGTGTTTTCTGATATAAGGGATATATTTATGCAATGTGGATTCAAAATTAGTTTTCTAAACTCATTTTGGTCATGAATAAACTTAGCAAATTCATGATAAACATCATTTATTTAGCATGTATTGCTTAAATTAAACTAAAACAACATTATTTTATCAAGAAGAAACAACCTAAATAAAAGACTTTTACGACATCAAAAACATTCAAAAGAACTTTAAAAAACATAATGAGAACTAAAAGGGCAACTGTTACAGTGTTAAATGTGCACGGGGTGCACACCTAGGCATGCTGCCCAAAACCAGGCCTAAGGGTGCTGGCAGCCATGCCAACAATGGGATAAATCAACAACGCAAATTTATGCGGCTATAAGTTTGTCAAAGGAAAAATCGGCAGCGCAGAATGTTGGGCTGGGCGATGGAATGTCTAAGCCAGACAGGAAAACTCATCCAGGGTATAAGCTGGCGAGAACTAGGGCTGTCGAGAAATACGGCAACGTAAATTGTTGACAAACATGGGCTTGGCAATGGAATGTGCAAGCTAGACAAGGAAACTCGTTAGGGGCATAGGCTGGCGAGAACCGGGGCTGTCGAGAAATGCAGCAGCGCAGATTGGTGAGGAATATGGGCTTGGCAATGGAATGTCCAAGCCAGACAAGAAATCTCATCCAGGGCATAGGCTGGCGAGAATTGGGGCTGTTAAGGAATTCGGCAGCGCAGACACTAGAGCCTGCGGGCAGATGAGAATTCGATAGCGCAGGAATTGGCATCCTGCACACAGATGCGGTAGCCTGCACACAAATGTGGCATCCTGCACGCAGAGGCGAATTCAGCAGCGCAGCCATTGGGGGCCTACACGTAGTTGTGAATTCGGCAGCGTAGGAATTGGGGCCTGCATGCAAATGCGAATTTGGCAGCGCAGACATTGGGGGCTGACACGACTAAAAGGTTGATGTCTTCTCCCAAGTGCAGGAGTGTCGAAGTAATAAATAACTCGGCAAGACCGGGGTCGAACCACAGGGAGGTTAATTGTACAAATTATAAACAACAATTATAAAACAACAATAACAACAACAACAATAGTAATAATAATAATAATAATAATAATAA